>NC_088212.1:79215385-79247885 GCF_036934945.1 Oncorhynchus masou masou | reverse complement strand
GGTCCTACATGGCGTAACTCCAGGGGGGTTGAGCGGAGGCTCGATTATATTTTTGTACCCAGGTCTTTGGGAAAGTTGCCTGGGCGGCTGTTGCCTGTTTTCTTTTCAGATCACGACGGGGTGCTCCTGCAGGTGGGGTCGTCGGTCTGCCTCTTTAGTAAGGGGTACTGGAAGCTAGATCGGGATGTGCTGGAGGAGCAGGCTTTTGTTGACGGGTTTTATGTTTTCTTCAGGAGGCTTGAGGGTCTCCGGTCCATGTGCGAGGGGGTGTTAGAGTGGTGGGAATTAGTTAAGGTGAGGATTAGGGCTTTTATAATAGGGTATTGCAAGAGGAAAAAAAGGGAGGAGAGGAGGGAGGTGGATCGTATCCAAAGGTTAATTGAACTTGAATACGAGGCAGGCAACCTCGGCGGGTCGTTTGACTGGGAGAGATCCACAACCCTAAAGGCGCAGCTCAGGGAGTTGCAGGAGCGGAAGGCTCGAGCTTTCCTGGAGCGTGCGCATAGCGGCTTTCTAGAACATAATGAGACTTGTTCTGCTATGTTCTTTAAGTTGGTTAGGGCAAGACAGAGTAGGAAGGTAATGCATGGTGTTAGGGAAGAAAATGGTAGTATAGTTAGAGAACCAGAGGATATGGTCAGGGTGACAACTGATCATTTCCAAGGTTTATTTAAGGAAAGGGAAATAGATGTAGAGCAGGGAAATGTGTTTTTAGAACACTTGTCCAGGCGGTTGCCGGAGGACATTAGAGAAGTGATGGAGGCCCAGATTTCACTAGAAGAGGTTGAGAGCGCTCTTAGGAGGATGGGAAAAGGGAAGGTGCCTGGGATGGATGGGCTGCCGGCTGAGTTTTATCTCAAGTTTTGGGGTATACTTGGACCAGTGGTCCTCGAAGTCTTGAAGGCCATCCTTGAGACGGGGTCCCGGGGGATCAATGGCTGTTGGTGTGCTGTCACTTTTATATAAGAAGGGGGAAGTAACTGACCTTGGCAACTGGCGGCCGTTGACCATGCTGTGTGTAGATTACAAGCTACTTGCAAAGGTTTTAGCAGACCGGTTGCGCACAGCCCTTCCCTACGTCGTTCATGAGGATCAGACGTGCGGGGTAGAGGGCCACTCTATTAGATGGAACCTACAGTTAATCAGGGACTCCATCGCTTGGGTTGAAGATAGAGGACTGCCTTTTATGGTAGCGGCGCTAGATCAGGCGAAAGCCTTTGATCGCGTGAATAGATCATTTTTATTCAGAGTGTTAGGTCGATTAGGATTTGGGGAGAAGTTTATAGGATGGATTCGTACATTATATGTCGGAGCGGGGTGCCGAGTTAGTGTAAATAGTCACTTGGGTGACGGTTTTGACCTCTCGTCTGGGGTCAGGCAGGGGTGCCCACTCTGGGCTCTCCTCTTCGTTCTGTACATGGAGCCTCTGGGGGCTGCCATTAGGGCAGACACAGGGGTGGAAGGTCTGCTGATCCCTGGAAGTGGTGGACTGCGTGTTAAGATGACGCAGTACGCCGACGACACTTCCTTGTTGTTGTGCAAGGACTCGTGCCTGACAAGGTCCCTTGCCATCTTTGGGGATTTCACTCGAGCGTCGGGAGCAGTTCTGAACCATGCAAAGTCTTCCGTCAAGTTTTTCGGAAGATGGTGCGGTAGAAGGGATGTGCCTGGGGGGTTATCTCTCTGTGAGGGGGCCCTGAGGATTCTCGGGGTCCATTTTGAGACCTCCGGCTCTGCGACGCTAAACTGGAACATGCGTATTGCAGTGGTACAGAGGAAGCTAGCAATGTGGAAAGCTAGGTATTTGTCTTTTATGGGCAAAGTCCTGGTCCTAAAGGTGGATGTGTTGCCGTCGCTTTTGTATTTGGCATACATCTACCCATTGCCGGCTTGTCTGAGAAGGCCTCTAGTGAAGCTTGTGTTTCAGTTTATGTGGAGTGGCAGGTATGAGTGGGTCGCCAGGGCACGTATGATCTGTCCCATCGGGGAGGGAGGTAGGGGGTACCACATTTCCCCTCAAGCTGGACACAATTTTTGTTTCTTTCTTGTTAACGGAGCTTGCTCAGCCAGTGATACACCCGTCCGGTTACCTCCTGCGGGTGTTTTTCTCGTATCAGGCGAGAAGCATAATGGTGTGGTCTAACACGGGTCCTCGGGCGGAACAGCTGCCGTGGCACTTTGGTCATGCGGCCAAGTGGCTGCGTGCGCACCCTGAGGTTGAAGTTGCCCGAGTAGGTTTAGATCATAGGCACCTGTACGAGGAGGTCAGAAAGGCAGAGAGTCGGGCGCCTGTACTAGGCATCTCGGAAGCGGTCTGGGAGGGAGTGCAGGTGCGGGGTCTGGACAACAGGCTCAAGGACCTGAATTGGTTGAGCCTTCATAAGTGTTTGCCGGTACGCTCCATCTTGTACCGGTTTAGTTTAGTGCAATCCCCCACCTGTCCAAGATCCTCTTGTGGCAGGGAGGAGACTGTGCGTCATGTCTTTTGGGACTGTGCCTTTGCCGGAGTAGTATGGGCTAGGGCACGGGTGTTGTTAGGTTTGGTAAAGGGGGATTTTGTATTGACGTGGGCCAGGTTAGAGAGGGGTGTAGGGAGAGTGAGAGGGACGGATAGGGACAGGTTTCTGCTCTGGCTTCTCATTAGTCTCTTTAAACGGGGGCTGTGGGAAGCAAGGCTGAACATGGAGAAGACAGGGAGAGATTGGGGGGTGGAAGGGATAGTGAGGAGAGTGGAAGGAGATTTGAGGGGGAGGATGAAGAGGGAGGAGAGGAAGTGGGGGCAGCATGCTGCTCGGGAGAGGTGGAAGGGGGGTTTAGGGCTGGGTGTCATTTAGATTTGTAAGAGGATAGATTAGGGACAGGGAGATAGGGAAAGGTGTTTTGTAGGGTGACGGGGAGGGAAGATGCTCCCCTGAGGTTTTGTTTGGGGTTTATGTTTAGTTTAATTGAATTAGTTTAATTAAAAATATCATTATTTGTGTATGTATGTAAATTATGATTTGTAAAGAATGAATGGTACTGAAGATAATAAATTATTTTTTATAAAAACCAGTCAGGCTGTAATAGGTTTCACGTTCTGTTTGTTATTTTTGTATTTATTAGTTATTCGTGTATAGTTCGTTCGTTTGTCTTCCTAATAAACATGAGTAATTTCGGTCCGACTCTCTTTCAACAAAAGAAGAACGCCGTTACAGAATCACCCACCACACTCGGACCGAGCAGCGTGTCAACAGGCAGGAGCAGCGCAAAGAGGAGCCGCGTATTAAGGATTCCTGGACATGGGAGGAAATCCTTGACGGAAGAGGACCCTGGGCTAAACCAGAGTAGTGTAGCCGCCCAAAGGTGCAGCAGGCGAAGAGGAAACAGGAGCAGCGTGTTAACAGGCAGCGACAGCTGGAGCAGCAAAGGGAGGAGGAATTATTCGGAGAATGGACATGGGATATAACAACGTGGGAAGAAATAGACAGGTGGGCGGCCGACCCAGAGGGAGTGCCGCAGCCCGCTTGGGATTCACTGGAGCAGTGCGAGGAGGGCTATAGAAGAATGGAGTTGAAAAGAAAGTCACGGCGGCGCAGAGCGAAACCCGAAAAGCAGCCCCCAAATTTTTTTGGGGGGGGGCTATCAGGGAGTATGGCTGCGTCAGGTAGGAGACCTGCGCAATCTCCCTGTGCTTACCGGGGGGGCTAGAGAGACCGGGCAGGCACCGTGTTATGCAGTGGTGCGCACGGTGTCCCCAGTGCGGGTGCATAGCCCGGTGCGGTATATTTCAGCTCCGCGTATCGGCCGGGCTAGATTGAGCGTCGAGCCAAATGCCATGAAGCCGGCTCTACGCATCTGGTCTCCAGTGCGTCACCTTGGGCCGGTTTACATGGCACCAGCCTTGCGCTCTGTGTCTCCGGTTCGCCTACATAGCCCAGTGCGGGCTATTTCTCCTCACAGCACTGGCAGGGCAACCGAGAGTATTCAACCAGGTAAGGTTGGGCAGGCTCGGTGCTCAAGAGCTCCAGTGCGCCTGCACGGTCCGGTCTATCCAGAACCACCTCCACACCCCAGCACTCCAGTAGCAGCTCCCCGCACTAGGCTTCCTGTGCGTGTTCTCGGCCAAATACCACCAGTGCCAGCACCACGCATCAGGCCTTCAGTGCGCCTCGCCTGTTCAGCGCAGCCAGCGCTTTCTCCCTCTCCTGCGCTGTCGGAGTCTCCCGTCTGTTCAGCGGTTCTAGAGCCTTCCTCCTCTACAGCGCTGCCGGAGCCTCCTGTCTGTATAGAGCAGCCTGAGCTGCCAGTCTACATTGAGCAGCCAGAGCTGTCAGTTTGCATAGAGCAGCCTGAGCTGCTAGTCTGCATGGAGCAGCTAGTCTGCATGGAGCAGCCAGAGCTGCCAGTCTGCAAAGAGCTGCCAGTCTGCATGGAGTTGCCAGTCTGCATGGAGTTGCCAGTCTGCATGGAGTTGCCAGTCTGCATGGAGCTGCCAGTCTGCATGAAGCAGCCAGAGCTGCTAGTCTGCATGGAGCAGCTAGAACTGCCAGTCTGCAAGGAGCTGCCAGTCTCCATGAAGCCGCCAGAGCTGTCAGTCAGTATGGAGCAGCCAGAGCCGCCAGTCAGCATGGAGCAGCCAGAGCCGTCAGTCAGCATGAAGCAGCCAGATCTGCCAGTCAGCCAGACTCTTCCAGATCTGCCAGTCAGCCAGACTCTTCCAGATCTGCCAGTCAGCCAGACTCTTCCAGATCCGCCAGACAGCCAGACTCTTCCAGATCTGCCAGTCAGCCAGACTCTTCCAGTCAGCCAGACTCTTCCAGATCTGCCAGTCAACCAGACTCTTCCAGATCTGCCAGTCAGCCAGACTCTTCCAGATCTGCCAGTCAACCAGACTCTTCCAGATCTGCCAGTCAACCAGACTCTTCCAGATCTGCCAGTCAACCAGACTCTTCCAGATCTGCCAGTCAACCAGACTCTTCCAGATCTACCAGTCAGCCAGGATCTGCCAGTCGGCCAGGATCTACCAGTCAGCCAGGATCCGCCAGTCAGCCAGGATCTGCCAGATCTGCTAGTCAGCCAGGATCCGCCAGTCGGCCAGGATCCGCCAGTCGGCCAGGATCCGCCAGTCAGCCAGGATCCGCCAGTCAGCCTGGATCTGCCGGATTCAACTTCCTGGCTGGGCTTCATCTCAGTACTGGGCTTTTTCTCAGTACTGGGCTTTTTCTCAGTGCTGAGCTGCCCCTCAGTCCCGAGCTGCCCCTCAGTCCCGAGCTGCCCATCAGTCCCGAGCTGTCCCTCAGTCCCGAGCTGTCCCTCAGTCCCGAGCTGCCTCAGTCCCGAGCTGCCCCTCAGTCACGAGCTGCTCCTCTGTTATGTAGGGTTCTGGGTGAGGACTGTTCGGCCATGGTCGGCGGTTAGGGTGGATTATCCATGGACGCGAAGGGGAGGAACAATGACATTTATGAAGTGGGGTCCACGTCCGGAGCCGGAACCGCCACCATGGACAGACGCCCACCCGGACCCTCCCTATGGTTTTGAGGTGCGTTCGGGAGTCCGCACCTTAGGGGGTGGGGTTCTGTCACGCCTTGGTCTTAGTATTTTGTGTTTTAGTTTATTAGTTAGTCAGACCAGGGTGTGACATGGGTTTATTATGTATTGTAGTTTCATATTGGGGTTTGTAGTAGTTGGGATTGTAGCTGATTTAGGGGTGTGTGTGTTTAATAGGTTGGCTGCCTGAGGCGGTTCTCAATCAGAGTCAGGTGATTCTCGTTGTCGCTGATTGGGAACCGTATTTAGGTAGCCTGGTTTTCGCTTTGTATTTCGTGGGTGATTGTTCCTGTCTCTGTGTAGTGTGCACCAGTCAGGCTGTAATAGATTTCACGTTCCGTTTGTTGTTTTTTTGTATTTATTAAGTTATTTCATGTATAGTTCGTTCGTTTGTCTTCACTAAATAAACATGAGTAACTTACACGCTGCATTTCGGTCCGACTCTCTTTCAACAAAAGAAGAACGCCGTTACAACAGTAGTTATGACTGATACAGTACCATAGTTATATCTAACACAGTACAGTAGTTATGCCTGATACAGTACAGTAGTTATATCTAACACAGTACAGTAGTTATATCTGACACAGTACAGTAGTTATATCTAACACATTACAGTAGTTATATCTAACACAGTACAGTAGTTATGACTGATACAGTACAGTAGTTATATCTAACACAGAAGGGGTGCAACTCAGAAGGGGTGCAACTCTCGCTCTCTTGAAGACGGAAGGGACGTAGCCAGCGGTCAGGGATGAGTTGATGAGCGAGGTGAGGTAAGGGAGAAGGTCTCCGGAAATGGTCTGGAGAAGAGAGGAGGGGATAGGGTCAGTACAGTAGTTATGACTGATACAGTACAGTAGTTATGACTGATACAGTACAGTAGTTATATCTAACACAGTACAGTAGTTATATCTAACACAGTACAGTAGTTATATCTGACACAGTACAGTAGTTATGACTGATACAGTACAGTAGTTATATCTAACACAGTACAGTAGTTATGACTGATACAGTACAGTAGTTATATCTAACACAGTACAGTAGTTATATCTAACACAGTACAGTAGTTATATCTAACACAGTACAGTAGTTATGACTGATACAGTTCAGTAGTTATATCTAACACAGTACAGTAGTTATATCTAACACAGTACAGTAGTTATGACTGATACAGTACATTAGTTATATCTAACACAGTACAGTAGTTATGACTGATACAGTACCGTAGTTATATCGAACACAGTACAGTAGTTATGACTGATACAGTACATTAGTTATATCTAACACAGTACAGTAGTTATGACTGATACAGTACCGTAGTTATATCTAACACAGTACAGTAGTTATGACTGATACAGTACATTAGTTATATCTAACACAGTACAGTAGTTATGGCTGATACAGTACCATAGTTATATCTAACACAGTACAGTAGTTATGACTGATACAGTACAGTAGTTATATCTAACACAGTACAGTAGTTATATCTAACACAGTACAGTTGTTATGACTGATACAGTTCAGTAGTTATATCTAACACAGTACAGTAGTTATATCTAACACAGTACAGTAGTTATGACTGATACAGTACATTAGTTATATCTAACACAGTACAGTAGTTATGACTGATACAGTACCGTAGTTATATCTAACACAGTACAGTAGTTATGACTGATACAGTACATTAGTTATATCTAACACAGTACAGTAGTTATGACTGATACAGTACCGTAGTTATATCTAACACAGTACAGTAGTTATGACTGATACAGTACATTAGTTATATCTAACACAGTACAGTAGTTATGACTGATACAGTACCATAGTTATATCTAACACAGTACAGTAGTTATGACTGATACAGTACAGTAGTTATATCTAACACAGTACAGTAGTTATATTTAACACAGTACAGTAGTTATATCTAACACAGTACAGTAGTTATGACTGATACAGTACAGTAGTTATGACTGATACAGTACAGTAGTTATGACTGATACAGTACAGTAGTTATATCTAACACAGTACAGTAGTTATATCTAACACAGTACAGTAGTTATATCTAACACAGTACAGTAGTTATATCTAACACAGTACAGTAGTTATGACTGATACAGTACAGTAGTTATATCTAACACAGTACCGTAGTTATGACTGATACAGTACAGTAGTTATATCTAACACAGTACAGTAGTTATATCTAACACAGTACAGTTGTTATGACTGATACAGTACAGTAGTTATGACTGATACAGTACAGTAGTTATATCTAACACAGTACAGTAGTTATATCTAACACAGTACAGTAGTTATGACTGATACAGTACAGTAGTTATATCTAACACAGTACAGTAGTTATGACTGATACAGTACAGTAGTTATGACTGATACAGTACAGTAGTTATGACTGATACAGTACAGTAGTTATATCTAACACAGTACAGTAGTTATATCTAACACAGTACAGTAGTTATATCTAACACAGTACAGTAGTTATATCTAACACAGTACAGTAGTTATATCTAACACAGTACAGTAGTTATGACTGATACAGTACAGTAGTTATATCTAACACAGTACCGTAGTTATGACTGATACAGTACAGTAGTTATATCTAACACAGTACAGTAGTTATATCTAACACAGTACAGTAGTTATGACTGATACAGTACAGTAGTTATATCTAACACAGTACAGTAGTTATGACTGATACAGTACAGTAGTTATATCTAACACAGTACAGTAGTTATGACTGATACAGTACAGTAGTTATATCTAACACAGTACAGTAGTTATATCTAACACAGTACAGTAGTTATGACTGATACAGTACAGTAGTTATGACTGATACAGTACAGTAGTTATATCTAACACAGTACAGTAGTTATATCTAACACAGTACAGTAGTTATGACTGATACAGTACAGTAGTTATATCTAACACAGTACAGTAGTTATGACTGATACAGTACAGTAGTTATATCTAACACAGTACAGTAGTTATGACTGATACAGTACAGTAGTTATATCTAACACAGTACAGTAGTTATATCTAACACAGTACAGAAGTTATGACTGATACAGTACAGTAGTTATATCTAACACATTACAGTAGTTATATCTGACACAGTACAGTAGTTATATCTAACACAGTACAGTAGTTATATCTAACACAGTACAGTATTTATATCTAACACAGTACAGTAGTTATGACTGATACAGTACAGTAGTTATATCTAACACAGTACCGTAGTTATGACTGATACAGTACAGTAGTTATATCTAACACAGTACAGTAGTTATATCTAACACAGTACAGTAGTTATGACTGATACAGTACAGTAGTTATGACTGATACAGTACAGTAGTTATGACTGATACAGTACAGTAGTTATATCTAACACAGTACAGTAGTTATATCTAACACAGTACAGTAGTTATATCTAACACAGTACAGTAGTTATGACTGATACAGTACAGTAGTTATATCTAACACAGTACAGTAGTTATGACTGATACAGTACAGTAGTTATGACTGATACAGTACAGTAGTTATGACTGATACAGTACAGTAGTTATATCTAACACAGTACAGTAGTTATATCTAACACAGTACAGTAGTTATATCTAACACAGTACAGTAGTTATATCTAACACAGTACAGTAGTTATATCTAACACAGTACAGTAGTTATGACTGATACAGTACAGTAGTTATATCTAACACAGTACCGTAGTTATGACTGATACAGTACAGTAGTTATATCTAACACAGTACAATAGTTATATCTAACACAGTACTGTAGTTATATCTAACACAGTACAGTAGTTATATCTAACTCATTACAGTAGTTATGACTGATACAGTACAGTAGTTATATCTAACACAGTACAGTAGTTATGACTGATACAGTACAGTAGTTATATCTAACACAGTACAGTAGTTATGACTGATACAGTACAGTAGTTATATCTAACACAGTACAGTAGTTATATCTAACACAGTACAGTAGTTATGACTGATACAGTACAGTAGTTATGACTGATACAGTACAGTAGTTATATCTAACACAGTACAGTAGTTATATCTAACACAGTACAGTAGTTATATCTAACACAGTACAGTAGTTATGACTGATACAGTACAGTAGTTATATCTAACACAGTACAGTAGTTATGACTGATACAGTACAGTAGTTATATCTAACACAGTACAGTAGTTATATCTAACACAGTACAGAAGTTATGACTGATACAGTACAGTAGTTATATCTAACACAGTACAGTAGTTATGACTGATACAGTACAGTAGTTATATCTAACACAGTACAGTAGTTATGACTGATACAGTACAGTAGTTATATCTAACACAGTACAGTAGTTATATCTAACACAGTACAGTATTTATATCTAACACAGTACAGTATTTATATCTAACACAGTACAGTAGTTATGACTGATACAGTACAGTAGTTATATCTAACACAGTACAGTAGTTATGTCTAACACAGTACAGTAGTTATATCGAACACAGTACAGTTGTTATATCGAACACAGTACAGTAGTTATATCGAACACAGTACAGTAGTTATATCTGACAAAGTACAGTAGTTATGACTGATACAGTACAGTAGTTATTTCTAACACAGTACAGTAGTTATATCGAACACAGTATAGTAGTTATATCGAACACAGTACAGTAGTTATGACTGATACAGTACAGTAGTTATATCTACCACAGTACAATAGTTATATCTAACACAGTACAGTAGTTATGACTGATATAGTACAGTAGTTATATCTAACACAGTACAGTAGTTATGACTGATACAGTACAGTAGTTATGACTGATACAGTACAGTAGTTATATCTGACACAGTACAGTAGTTATATCTAACACAGTACAGTAGTTATGACTGATACAGTACAGTAGTTATATCTAACATAGTACAGTAGTTATATCTAACACAGTACAGTAGTAATATCTAACACAGTACAGTAGTTATGACTGATACAGTACAGTAGTTATATCTAACACAGTACAGTTGTAATGGCTTTCTTCTGTTGAAGGAGGAGCGGACCAAAATGCAGCGTGATGGTTACTCATGTTTATTGAATGAAAGTAGACTAGACGTGAAATCACTGAACATGAACAAAAACAACAAACAGAACTTGAAAACCTAAACAGTCCTATCTGGTGAAGACACAGAGACAGGAACAATCACCCACCAAAACTCTCAAAGAATATGGCTACCTAAATATGATTCCCAATCAGAGACAACGATAATCACCTGACTCTGATTGAGAACCGCCTCAGGCAGCCATAGACTATGCTATACACCCCATACAACCCCAAGACAAAACACACCACAAATAAACCCATGTCACACCATGGCCTGACCCAATAAATGAAGATAAACATAACAAATATAGACCAGGGCGTGACAGAACCCCCCCCCCCTTAAGGTGCGGACTCCCGTACGCACATCAAAACAATAGGGAGGGTCCGGGTGGGCGTCTGTCCATGGTGGCGGCTCCGGCTCCGGCGCGGGACGTGGAACCCACTCTTTGAATGTCTTAGTCCCCCCTCCTCACGTCCTAGGATAGTCCACCCTCGCCGCCGACCATGGCTTAGTAGTCTTCACCCGGAACCCCACTGGACTGAGGGGCAGCTCGGGACTGAGGGGCAGCTCGGGACTGAGGGGCAGCTCGGAACTGAGGGTCAGCTCGGGACTGAGGGGCAGCTCGGGACTGAGGGGCTGCTCGGGACAGAGGCAGCTCGGGACTGAGGGGAAGCTCGGGACTGAGGGGCAGCTTGGGACTGAGGGGCAGATTCTGGCTGACTGACGGATCTGGCTGCTCTATGCTGACTGGCGGCTCTGGCTGCTCCATGTAGACTGACAGCTCTGGAGGCTTCTTGCAGACTGACAGCTCTGGCTGCTCCATGCAGACTGGCAGCTCCATGCAGACTGGCAGCTCCATGCAGACTGGCAGCTCCTTGCAGACTGACAGCTCCCTGCAGACTGAAAGCTCCTTGCAGACTGACAGCTCCTTGCAGACTGGCAGCTCCATGTAGACTGACAGCTCCGGCTGCTCCATGTAGACTGACAGCTCCTTGCAGACTGACAGCTCCTTGCAGACTGGCAGCTCCTTGCAGACTGACAGCTCCCTGCAGACTGACAGCTCCTTACAGACTGACAGCTCCTTGCAGACTGACAGCTCCTTGCAGACTGGCAGCTCCATGTAGACTGACAGCTCCGGCTGCTCCATGTAGACTGACAGCTCCTTGCAGACTGACAGCTCCTTGCAGACTGACAGCTCCTTGCAAACTGACAGCTCCATGTAGACTGACATCTCCGGCTGCTCCATGTAGACTGACAGCTCTGGCTGTTCCATGAAGACTGACAACTCAGGCTGCGCTAAACAGGCGGGAGACTCCAGCAGCGCTGTAGAGGAGGAAGGCTCTGGCTGAGCAAAACAGGCGAGAGACTCCAGCAGCGCAGGAGAGGAGGAAGGCTCAGGCAGCGCTGAACAGGCGGGAGACTCCGGCAGCGCAGGAGAGGAGAAAGGCTCAGGCAGCGATGAACAGGCGGGAGACTCCGGCAGCGCTGTAGAGGAGGAAGGCTCTGGCTGAGCAAAACAGGCGAGAGACTCCAGCAGCGCAGGAGAGGAGGAAGGCTCTGGCTGAGCAAAACAGGCGAGAGACTCCAGCAGCGCAGGAGAGGAGGAAGGCTCAGGCAGCGCTGAACAGGCGGGAGACTCCAGCAGCGCAGGAGAGGAGGAAGGCTCTGGCTGAGCAAAACAGGCGAGAGACTCCAGCAGCGCAGGAGAGGAGGAAGGCTCAGGCAGCGCTGAACAGGCGGGAGACTCCAGCAGCGCAGGAGAGGAGGAAGGCTCTGGCTGAGCAAAACAGGCGAGAGACTCCGGCAGTGCAGGAGAGGAGGAAGGCTCAGGCAGCGCTGAACAGGCGGGAGACTCCGGCAGCGCAGGAGAGGAGAAAGGCTCTGGCAGCGCTGAACAGGCGGGAGACTCCGGCAGCGCTTGAGTGGAGATAGGCTCTGGCAGCGCTGAACTTGCGGGAGACTCCGGCAGCGCAGGAGAGGAGAAAGGCTCAGGCAGCGCTGAACAGGCGGGAGACTCCGGCAGCGCAGGAGAGGAGAAAGGCTCTGGCAGCGCTGAACAGGCGGGAGACTCCGGCAGCGCAGGAGAGGAGAAAGGCTCTGGCAGCGCTGAACAGGCGGGAGACTCCGGCAGCGCAGGAGAGGAGGAAGGCTCTGGCTGAGCAAAACAGGCGAGAGACTCCAGCAGCGCAGGAGAGGAGGAAGGCTCAGGCAGCGCTGAACAGGCGGGAGACTCCGGCAGCGCTGGAGAGGAGGAAGGCTCTGGCTGAGCAAAACAGGCGAGAGACTCCAGCAGCGCAGGAGAGGAGGAAGGCTCAGGCAGCGCTGAACAGGCGGGAGACTCCAGCAGCGCAGGAGAGGAGGAAGGCTCTGGCTGAGCAAAACAGGCGAGAGACTCCAGCAGCGCAGGAGAGGAGGAAGGCTCAGGCAGCGCTGAACAGGCGGGAGACTCCAGCAGCGCAGGAGAGGAGGAAGGCTCTGGCTGAGCAAAACAGGCGAGAGACTCCAGCAGCGCAGGAGAGGAGGAAGGCTCAGGCAGCGCTGAACAGGCGGGAGACTCCAGCAGCGCAGGAGAGGAGGAAGGCTCTGGCTGAGCAAAACAGGCGAGAGACTCCGGCAGTGCAGGAGAGGAGGAAGGCTCAGGCAGCGCTGAACAGGCGGGAGACTCCGGCAGCGCAGGAGAGGAGAAAGGCTCTGGCAGCGCTGAACAGGCGGGAGACTCCGGCAGCGCTTGAGTGGAGATAGGCTCTGGCAGCGCTGAACTTGCGGGAGACTCCGGCAGCGCAGGAGAGGAGAAAGGCTCAGGCAGCGCTGAACAGGCGGGAGACTCCGGCAGCGCAGGAGAGGAGAAAGGCTCTGGCAGCGCTGAACAGGCGGGAGACTCCGGCAGCGCAGGAGAGGAGAAAGGCTCTGGCAGCGCTGAACAGGCGGGAGACTCCGGCAGCGCAGGAGAGGAGAAAGGCTCAGGCAGCGATGAACAGGCGGGAGACTCCGGCAGCGCTGGAGAGGAGAAAGGCTCTGGCAGCGCTGAACAGGCGGGAGACTCCGGCAGCGCTTGAGTGGAGATAGGCTCTGGCAGCGCTGAACTTGCGGGAGACTCCGGCAGCGCAGGAGAGGAGAAAGGCTCTGGCAGCGCTGAACAGGCGGGAGGCTCCGGCAGCGCAGGAGAGGAGAAAGGCTCTGGCAGCGCTGAACAGGCGGGAGACTCCGGCAGCGCAGGAGAGGAGAAAGGCTCTGGCAGCGCTGAACAGGCGGGAGACTCCGGCAGCGCAGGAGAGGAGAAAGGCTCTGGCAGCGCTGAACAGGCGGGAGACTCCGGCAGCGCAGGAGAGGAGAAAGGCTCAGGCAGCGATGAACAGGCGGGAGACTCCGGCAGCGCTGGAGAGGAGAAAGGCTCTGGCAGCGCTGAACAGGCGGGAGACTCCGGCAGCGCAGGAGAGGAGAAAGGCTTGGCATCGCTGAACAGGCGGGAGACTCCGGCAGCGCAGGAGAGGAGAAAGGCTCTGGCAGCGCTGAACAGGCGGGAGACTCCGGCAGTGCAGGAGAGGAGAAAGGCTCAGGCAGCGCTGAACAGGCGGGAGATTCCGGCAGCGCTGGAGAGGAGAAAGGCTCTGGCAGCGCTGAACAGGCGGGAGACTCCGGCAGCGCTGGAGAGGCGAGAGGCTCCGATGTCGCAGGAGAGGAGGAAGGCTCCGGTAGCGCTGGAGAGGCGAGGCGCACTGTAGGCCTGATGCGTGGTGCCGGCACTGGTTGTACTGGGCCGAGGACACACACAGGAAGCCTGGTGCGGGGAGCTGCCACCGGAGGGCTGGTGTGTGGAGGTGGCACAGGATGGGCTAGACCGTGAAGGCGTACTGGAGATCTTGAGAGCAGTGTTGGCACAGGACGTGCAAGGCTAGGGATGTGTACAGGAGGCCTGGTGCGTGAGGCTGGCACCAACTTCACCAGCCGACTAACACGCACCTCAGGACGAGTATGGAGCGCTGACCCAGGTGCCATCAAATCCCTGACACGTTCCGTCGGGCGAATCCCATGCAAGAAGCACCAACACAGCAACTCCCTCATTTCTCTCTCCTCCAATTTCCCCATTAACACATTCATAGTCTCTGCTTCGCTCACTTCCAACACCGGTTCTGGTTCTGGTCTCCTCCTTGGCTCCTCACGATAAACAGGGAGAGTGGGCTCAGGTCTGACTCCTGACTCTGCCACACTCTCCCTGAGCCCCCCCCCCAAGAAATTTTTGGGGCTGACTCTCGGGCTTCCATCCGCGTCGCAGCGCTGCCTCCTCATACCAGCGCCTCTCAGCTCTCTCCGCCTCCAGTTCTTCTTTGGAGCGGCGATATTCTCCAGGCTGATCCCAGGGTCCTTCTCCAAACAATTCGTCCTCCCATGTCCATTCCTCCTTTCGCTGCACCTGCTGCCTGTTACCACGGCGCTTGGTCCTGTTGTGGTGGGTGATTCTGTAATGGCTTTCTTCTGTTGAAGGAGGAGCGGACCAAAATGCAGCGTGATGGTTACTCATGTTTATTGAATGAAAGTAGACTAGACATGAAATAATAATAATAATAATATATCCCATTTAGCAGACGCTTTTGTCCAAAGCGACTTACAAGTCGGCTGGGGCCACTACTTTTACATATGGGTGGCCCCAGCGGGAATCGAACACACGACGCTTGGCGTTGCAAGCGCCATGCTCTACCGACTGAGCCACACAGGACTTGAACATGAAATAACTGAACATGAACAAAAACAACAAACGGAATGTGAAAACCTAAACAGTCCTATCTGGTGAAGACACAGAGACAGGAACAATCACCCACCAAAACACTCAAAGAATATGGCTACCTAAATATGTTTCCCAATCAGACACAACGATAATCACCTGACTCTGATTGAGAACCGCCTCAGGCAGCCATTGTCACGCCTTGGTCTTAGTATTTTGTGTTTTAGTTAATTAGTTGGTCAGGCCAGGGTGTGACATGGGTTTATTGTTTGTTGTATTTAGTGGGGTTTTTTAGTTATTGGGATTGTAGCTGATTAGGGGTGTGTGTTTCATAGGTTTGGCTGCCTGAGGCGGTTCTCAATCAGAGTCAGGTGATTCTCGTTGTCTCTGATTGGGAACCGTATTTAGGTAGCCTGGGTTTCGCTTTGTATTTCGTGGGTGATTGTTCCTGTCTCTGTGTTAGTTTCACCAGTCAGGCTGTAATAGGTTTCACGTTCCGTTTTGTTGTTTTGTATTTATTCGTTATTTCATGTATAGTTTCGTTATTTGTTTTCACTAATAAACATGAGTAACAAACACGCTGCATTTCGGTCCGACTCTCTTTCGACAAACGAAGAACGTCGTTACAGAATCACCCACCACACACGGACCGAGCAGCGTGTCAACAGGCAGGAGCAGCCCAAAGAGGAGCAGCCCAAAGAGGAGCCGCTTATTAAGGATTTCTGGACATGGGAGGAAATCCTTGACGGGAGAGGACCCTGGGCTAAACCAGGGGAGTGTAGCCGCCCAAAGGTGCAGCAGGCGAAGAGGAAACAGGAGCTGGAAGGAAAAGGACCCTGGGCTCAGCCTGGTGAATATCGCCACCCTAAGGAGGAACTAGAAGCGGCTGAAGCGGAGAGGCGCTGGTATGAGGAGGCAGCACGGCGACGTGGATGGAAACAGGAGCAGCCCAGAATGGAGTACAGTATGGATATTACGACGTGGGAAGAAATAGACAGGTGGGCGGCCGACCCAGAGAGAGTGCCGGAGCCCGCCTGGGATTCGCTGGAGCAGTGCGAAGAGGGCTATAGGAGAATGGAGTCGAAAAAAAAGACACGGCGGCGCAGAGCGAAGCCCCAAAAACTTCTTGGGGGGGGGCTCAGAGGGGGAGTGGCTGAGTCAGGAGACAGACCTGAGCCAACTCTCCCTGTTTATCATGAAGAGCCAAGGAGGAGACCAGAATCGGTGTTGGAGGTGAGCGAAGCAGAGACTGTGAAGGAGTTAATGGGGAAATTGGAGGAGAAATTAATGAGGGAGTTGCTAGTTTGGTGCTTTAGGTACAATATTCGTCCGACGGAGCGTGTCGGGGATTTAATGGCACCTGGGTCAGCGCTCCATACTAGTCCTGAGGTGCGTGTTAGTCGGCTGGTGAAAAATGTGCCAGCCTCACGCACTAAGCCTCCTGTGTACCTACCTAGCCTTGCACGTCCTGTGCCAGTCCTGCTCTCAGGCTCTCCAGTACACCTTCACGGTCCAGTCCATCCTGTGCCACCTTCACACACTAGTCCTCCGATGGTAGCTCCCCGCACCAGGCTTCCTGTGCCTGTCCTCTATCCAGAACCACCTACACACCAGCCTTCCGGTAGCAGTTCCCCGCACTAGGCTTCCTGTGCGTGTCCTCGGCCAAATACCACCAGTGCCAGCACCACGCATCAGGCCTTCAGTGCGCCTCGCCTGTTCAGCGCAGCCAGCGCTTTCTCCCTCTCCTGCGCTGTCGGAGTCTCCCGCCTGTTCAGCGGTTCTAGAGCCTTCCTCCTCTACAGCGCTGCCGGAGCCTCCTGCCTGTATGGAGCAGCTAGAGCTGCCAGTTTGCCTGGAGCAGCCAGAGCTGTCAGTCTGCATAGAGCAGCCAGAGCTGCCAGTTTGCATGGAACAGCCAGAGCTGTCAGTCTGCATAGAGCAGCCAGAGCTGCCAGTCTGCTTGGGGCAGCCAGAGCTGTCAGTCTGCTTAGAGCAGCCAGAGATGTCAGTCTGCATGGAGCAGCTAGAGCTGCCAGTCTACATGGAGCATCCAGTGTTGCCAGCCTGCATGGAGCAGCTAGACCTGCCAGTCTGCATGGGGCAGCCAGAGCTGTCAGTCTGCTTGGAGCAGCCAGAGTTGCCAGTCTGCATGGAGTTGCCAGTCTGCATGGAGTTGCCAGTCTGCATGGAGCTGCCAGTCTGCAAGGAGCTGCCAGTCTGCATGAAGCAGCCAGAGCTGCCAGTCTACCTGGAGCAGCTAGAGCTGCCAGTCTGCAAGGAGCCGTCAGTCAGCATGAAGCAGCCAGAGCCATCAGTCTGCCAGGATCTGCCAGTCAGCCAGACTCTTCCAGATCTGCCAGTCAGCCAGACTCTTCCAGATCTGCCACTCAGCCAGACTCTTCCAGATCCGCCAGACAGCCAGACTCTTCCAGATCCGCCACTCAGCCAGACTCTTCCAGATCCGCCAGACAGCCAGACTCTTCCAGATCCGCCAGTCAGCCAGACTCTTCCAGATCTGCCAGACAGCCAGACTCTTCCAGATCTGCCAGTCAGCCAGACTCTTCCAGATCTGCCAGACAGCCAGACTCTTCCAGATCTGCCAGACAGCCAGACTCTTCCAGATCTGCCAGTCAGCCAGACTCTTCCAGATCTGCCAGTCAGCCAGACTCTTCCAGATCTGCCAGTCAGCCAGACTCTTCCAGATCTACCAGTCAGCCAGACTCTTCCAGATCTGCCAGTCAGCCAGACTCTTCCAGATCTGCCAGTCAGCCAGACTCTTCCAGATCTGCCAGTCAACCAGACTCTTCCAGATCTGCCAGTCAGCCAGACTCTTCCAGATCTGCCAGTCAACCAGACTCTTCCAGATCTGCCAGTCAACCAGACTCTTCCAGATCTGCCAGTCAACCAGACTCTTCCAGATCTGCCAGTCAGCCAGACTCTTCCAGATCTGCCAGTCAACCAGACTCTTCCAGATCTGCCAGTCAACCAGACTCTTCCAGATCTGCCAGTCAACCAGACTCTTCCAGATCCGCCAGTCAGCCAGGATCTGCCAGATCTGCCAGTCAGCCAGGATCCACCAGTCGGCCAGGATCTGCCAGTCAGCCAGGATCCGCCAGTCAGCCAGGATCAGCCAGTCAGCCAGGATCCGCCAGTCAGCCAGGATCTGCCATATCTGATAGTCAGCCAGGATCCGCCAGTCAACCAGGATCTGCCAGATTCAACTGCCTGGCTGGGCTTCATCTCGGTACTGGGCTTCTTCTCGGTACTGGGCTTCTTCTCAGTACTGGGCTTCTTCTCAGTGCTGGGCTGCCCCTCAGTCCCGAGCTGCCCCTCAGTCCCGAGCTGCCCCTCAGTCCCGAGCTGCACCTCAGTCCCAAGCTGCCTCAGTCCCGAGCTGCCCCTCAGTCACGAGCTGCTCCTCTGTTATGTAGGTTTCTGGGTGAGGACTATTCGGCCATGGTCGGCGGCGAGGGTGGATCATCCCAGGACGCGAAGGGGAGGAACAATGACATTTATGAAGTGGGGTCCACGTCCGGAGCCGGAACCGCCACCATGGACAGACACCCACCCGGACCCTCCCTATGGTTTTGAGGTGCGTTCGGGAGTCCGCACCTTAGGGAGGGGGTTCTGTCACGCCTTGGTCTTAGTATTTTGTGTTTTAGTTAATTAGTTGTTCAGGCCAGGGTGTGACATGGGTTTATTGTTTGTTGTATTTAGTGGGGTTTTTTAGTTATTGGGATTGTAGCTGATTAGGGGTGTGTGTTTCATAGGTTTGGCTGCCTGAGGCGGTTCTCAATCAGAGTCAGGTGATTCTCGTTGTCTCTGATTGGGAACCGTATTTAGGTAGCCTGGGTTTCGCTTTGTATTTCGTGGGTGATTGTTCCTGTCTCTGTGTTAGTTTCACCAGTCAGGCTGTAATAGGTTTCACGTTCCGTTTTGTTGTTTTGTATTTATTCGTTATTTCATGTATAGTTTCGTTATTTGTTTTCACTAATAAACATGAGTAACAAACACGCTGCATTTCGGTCCGACTCTCTTTCGACAAACGAAGAACGTCGTTACAGCCATAGACTATGCTATACACCCCACACAACCCCAAGACGAAACACACCACAAATAAACCCATTTCACACCCTGGCCTGACCCAATAAATGAAGATAAACATAATAAATATAGACCAGGGCGTGACAACAGTAGTTATGCCTGATATGGTACAGTAGTTATATCTAACACAGTACAATAGTTATATCTAACACAGTACAGTAGTTATATCTAACACAGTACAGTAGTTATATCTAACACAGTACAGTAGTTATGACTGACACTGTACAGTAGTTATGACTAACACAGTACAGTAGTTATATCTAACACAGTACAGTAGTTATATCTATCACAGTACAGTAGTTATGACTGACACTGTACAGTAGTTATGACTAACACAGTACAGTAGTTATATCTAACACAGTACAGTAGTTATATCTATCACAGTACAGTAGTTATGACTGGCACAGTACAGTAGTTATATCTAACACAGTACAGTAGTTATATCTAACACAGTACAGTAGTTATGACTGACACAGTACAGCAGTTATTACTGATACAGTACAGTAGTTATATCTAACACAGTACAGTAGTTATATCTAACACAGTACAGTAGTTATGACTGACACTGTACAGTAGTTATGACTAACACAGTACAGTAGTTATATCTAACACAGTACAGTAGTTATATCTAACACAGTACAGTAGTTATATCTATCACAGTACAGTAGTTATGACTGACACTGTACAGTAGTTATGACTAACACAGTACAGTAGTTATATCTAACACAGTACAGTAGTTATATCTATCACAGTACAGTAGTTATGACTGGCACAGTACAGTAGTTATATCTAACACAGTACAGTAGTTATGACTGACACAGTACAGTAGTTATTACTGAGACAGTACAGTAGTTATATCTAACACAGTACAGTAGTTATATCTAACACAGTACAGTAGTTATATCTACCACAGTACAGTAGTTATATCTATCACAGTACAGTAGTTATGACTGGCACAGTACAGTAGTTATATCTAACACAGTACAGTAGTTATGACTGACACAGTACAGTAGTTATTACTGATACAGTACAGTAGTTATATCTACCACAGTACAGTAGTTATATCTATCACAGTACAGTAGTTATATCTATCACAGTACAGTAGTTATATCTAACACAGTACAGTAGTTATATCTAACACAGTACAGTAGTTATATCTAACACAGTACAGTAGTTATGACTGACACAGTACAGTAGTTATTACTGATACAGTCCAGTAGTTATATCTAACACAGTACAGTAGTTATATCTACCACAGTACAGTAGTTATGACTGACACAGTACAGTAGTTATTACTGATACAGTCCAGTAGTTATATCTAACACAGTACAGTAGTTATATCTACCACAGTACAGTAGTTATGACTGGCACAGCTCCATAATAAGACCACTTCATTATTGTAATGGCCAGGAGTATGTTCATCTTTCTCGCCCACATTGACACTTCCACTGCCTGATCACCTCATTGACGTCAAAGAAATATGCAAACCTCTTTTTTTTTGCCCATGTTGACAGTTTCATGTCCTGCAAAGATCTGCAGCTGGTGCAGAGATCAACACCTTGGCACGGTGTGATAAACCTAATCAAATGAAGAGGAAATCAGGCTGATTAACGCATGTACAGCCAGTCATTGTGTAACATTACATTTAACTGACATGGCATATGACAGGTCAGGGGAGTGGGTGGTGTGCTGTAACAGTGGGGGTGTACCATGGTCCTTTATGACCTCAGGTAATCCTATTCTGCTGTTCAGTACATGTTCCTGGGACAGCAATGCTACAGTTTATCTCTCTGTATTCAGGCATGTTCACGGCCACCATACACAGTTCATCCGATTTGAAATGACAGCGATTGACAGGCGACAGGTCTCTTACTGTAGTGTAAAGTACTAGTAGTAGTGCACTACAGGGGGCCATTTGAGATGGAGCCTGAGAATCTGTGCCAGTCTGGGAGTTGATAGAACGGTCAGTCTTTGATAGAACAGTCAGTCTTTGATAGAACAGTCAGTTTGATAGAACAGTCAGTTTGATAGAACAGTCAGTCTTTGAGAGAACAGTCTTTCTTTGAGAGAACAGTCAGTCTTTGATAGAACAGTCAGTCTTTGATAGAACAGTCAGTCTTTGATAGAACAGTCCGTCTTTGAGAGAACAGTCAGTCTTTGATAGAACAGTCAGTCTTTGATAGAACAGTCCGTCTTTGAGAGAACAGTCAGTCTTTTATAGAACAGTCTTTCTTTGAGAGGGGGTTCCTTTAAGTAGCAGGAGACTTTGAAGCCAAAGGATTAAGACCTAAGCTGAAACTGAGAAAATCTTTATTAACAGCACTGCATGGTTTCTATTGGCAACAACAGAGGAATATACTGTAACTCATTCCCCATGTGGATAATGAGGGACTTACATGCTCTTCTCATGTGCCCTTCCATGATGCCTCTCAGTTGCCTCAGTCTTAGGTTGGGCCTTTTCCCCATTATGACAACGATAAGAACCAAACACAATGTGTAGGCAATTGTCATATCAGAGGGGTTTTGTCAGCCATAAAGTAGACTGTTATCAACACTGTTGACATGGTTATTACCTGTACCGCTGGGTACCTAATGGGGGAAAAGTGCTGTGAGTGGAAGATAACACCATTTCAAAAATCAGGATGTCTTTCATTGTATTTAGAAGTCCATTATTGGACACTTCCATTGATATTTACAGGAGATGCCCGCCTCTCTCTCTCCCTCTCTCTCTCTCTCTCTCTCTCTCTCTCTCTCTCTCTCTCTCTCTCTCTCTCTCTCTCTCTCTCTCTCTCTCTCTCTCTCTCTCTCGCTCTGTCTCTCTCTCTCTCTCTCTCTCTTGCTCTCTCTCTCGCGCTCTCTTGTGCTCTCTCTCTCTCTCTCTCTCTCTCCTCTCTCTCGCTCGCTCTCTCTCCTCCCTCTCTCCTCTCTCTCTAATCTCTTCTCCCTTCTCTTTATCCCTCCCTCCCTCCCTCCGACCCTCCCTCCGACCCTCCCTCCCTCCCTCCATCTTTCTCTCTCTCTCTCTCTTCTCTCTCTCTCTCTCTCTCTCTCTATCATGCTCTCCCTCTCGCTCTCTCCCTCCTTCTCTCTCTCTATCCCTCACTCTCTCGTTCTTTCTCCCTCTCTCTCTTTCTGGTGGTCTGTTCTGATAAGGCCCTGACATCGTCTGCCATTCCATTTCGTTCAGTCTTATCTCTGCCTGCCTCTGAACCTCCCGTTGAGTCTTAACGCAACACAGCAAAAAGGTCAAAACCACAAACTTTCATCAAATCTTTTTAGCCAATAAAAGTCAAGCTGGAGCTGGCCTTCCACAGACAGCCTCCTAATTACTGGCTCTGTGCAGAGCTAATGCGATTGGGGAGAAAATAAGGACTTTTTTTTAGGTTTACCTCCTCTTCATATCCAAGCCTTGTTTTCTACTTATAATCCAATTGGCGGAGATGAATCCATGTGACCGACAGATTTTTCCTCCTGTTGATGGCAGGCAGCTAAAGACTCCTTGATGGATGTAGCCTCTGAGAGAACAGAGAAGGTGTTTTTAAAAATCGATAAATGAGGGGATGCATCGCAGTGCCAGCTGTGCCACCAGAGACTCTGGGCCCGAGCCCAGGCCCTGTCGCAGCCGGCCGCAACCGGGAGGTCCATGGGGCGACGCACAATTGGCCTAGCGTCGTCGGGGTTAGGGTTTGGCCGACTCCTGTGGTGGGCCGGGCGCAGTGCACGCTGACCTGGTTGCTAGGTGCACAGTGTTTCCTCCGACACATTGGTGCAGCTGGCTTCCGGGTTGGATGCGCGCTGTGTTAAGATGCAGTGCGGCTTGGTTGGTTTGTGTTTCGGAGGACGCATGGCTCTCGACCTTCGTCTCTCCTGAGCCCGTACAGGATTTGTAGCGATGAGACAAGACAGTAACGACTAACAATTGGATACCAGGAAAAAGGGGGTAAAGAAACATTTAGATAGATACATCCAGAGGTTTGCTTGGTGGAAGTCAGAAGTGTGGTTGGCGTAGAGGAGAACATTATTCAGCCAAATCTTTGTTGAGGCTTTACCCATGATAAATCAAAGTACCATTGGCACCTACGACCACAGTAGGTACACAATGTTGTAAATTGAAGGAATTGAGCAACTGAATGGAGAAAGTAAAACAAATATCAGATTCCATGAGCTCACAAACGAATGCCAAGGTTAACATGAGTTATTGCACATTTCACTAGGATGACCACAATAACAAGCATCCCTGGACTTTAATTGTGTTTATGTTGTTCTGTCTCCCTGTCTTACGCAATGATATCTCTCCCCAGCGTACGTTCACGCCTGAGATGGTTCTAGGTATTAGGAAACTAAGTAGTAACCAGCATGATGTTCAATTCAATAGATGTGCTTGTTTAAACATAGTTTGCCATTAGCAACACACTTGATCATTGTCCTCATAGTGTAATATAAAACATCAGTAGTGGCTCAATGACCATATGATGCCAATAGATCTTCTTTTACATGTTTTTTTCTTCTTAGAAAAGAATCAGAAAATGACACAAAGGCAGTCGGTATAATAATGGTTGATTTTTGGGGATTTTACCTGCTATTTACAGGGGTTTATTTCAACTACTTAGAAAGAATGTTAAACCAGCCCATGCCTGAACTTGTAGCACCCAGAACTGAGAAGTGCCAGGAAATAATTTCTAAGGAAGTCAAAAGCCCACCAGGATACATGGTATTCTGCATGCTGCTGTGAAGCAAATTTGTCCTTTCAATTGTTGCACGTAAGGGTCTAGCAAACGTGTACTCGTACACACAGCAGTGTTCTAGAATATTGTACCATTGGTTTTCATACTTTTCGAACTCAGCGTAGCTCAAGCAACTTCTCCAGCTGTCAACACATTGAAATGAATAGAGGACTTGTGGGGAAGTGCGTGTTCTCCCGCGGGACTCCGTTCAGACTATTACATCTCAGGAACATGATTTATGCTTTATTGAAGATTCACACTCTTTTGAAGCTCTGACATATTAAACTACTGGTATGCTAAGTGTACAGTTGTGTGTATGCTTGTGTTTAGAAGCAGAGAGTCTGTTTTCTGTTTGAGCCCTATGCACTCTCCTTGTGTCACGTGTGCTCCCTCTCTGGCCTCTAGGTCACCAGGCTGCTCGTTATGGCGCACACCTGTCACCATCGTTACGCGCGCCTGCGCATCATCAGCCTCACCTGGACTCCAGGCAAAAGGCAAGTCATGATGACAATGTTGTGGGTCTAACCAAGGCTAAACATGACCACATGACCAATATGACCATTAGACTCAGAGGAACAAAAGAGAGCAGCTTGTGGGCACCGAGGGCGCAGTTAGCAGCGAGACCAGCATTCCTTTCTGCTACAAAACATTTATCGTCACATGGGCACACTCCAGGGAGGATGTGCCTGCCTCAGTGCACATGTTTCCTGTTTTCTCCCTGGACCACGGCAGTAACCTCTCCCCCCACCCCCATTACAACCATCATAACCACCACCAGCAGCAGACCTACACTGTACCCTGACCTGCCCCACAAGCAACCACATAGATGAGGGCTTTGAAGATGAGGTGTCCAAAGGATGGCTAGGGTGTCCACAGTGGCTGTGTTGGCCATATTGACAGGGATTGTTAAGGATTGTTTTGTCCTGTCCCCAAAGCTAATGTAGTGGGTCACAAAAGTGTCTAATTAAGCCCACTGGGAGACTCCATTATAGTAGTAACTTAGCAGTAACTTGCTTAAGCTGAACACAAGACTAAACTTTATTTTCAAATATCTAAACTTTATTTGCTGGAAATGTTGTTTCCATCAATCATGTATTTCAATGACCTGAGATTAAATATAAAACGATCATAGTAACCACAGACATTTTAACCAGACATCTCTTTATTCAATATCTTGCAAGGATTTAATAGACTTGATGAAAACTACATTTCCTGCAAATTGAAGTTTGGTTATATGAACATAAATGAGCAAGATGCACAATTTCCCATGCAGTTCTGCTTCTTCTGTGATTTGATTGAGCAATTTGTCAAAGCCAGGTGTCCGTTGTCTCTGATACAATAGAGTCCTCCCCTTATCTCTATACAGAGGCTGATAATAAGAACAGTGTAATTAGCAGAGATAGACAGAGACAGAGAGAGAGCGAGAGCAAATGAGAGTGAGAGAGAGCAAAATAGAGAGAGAGACAGCAAGAGAGAGAAATATAGAAATGAAGAGCGTGAGACTGAGAGAGAGCGAAAAAGAGAGAGAAAGAGAGAGAAAGAAAGAGAGAGATAGAGAGAGGGAGAGAGAGAGAAAGAGAGAGAGAGAGAGGGAGAGAGTGAGAAAGAGAGAAGGAGAAAGAGGAAGGAGAGTGTGTGAGAGAGAGAGAGAGAGAGAGAGAGATAGAGAGAGAGAGAGAGAGGAAGAGGAGAGAGAGAGAGAGATGGAGAAAGAGGAAGGAGAGTGAGAGAGAGAGAGAGAGAGAGAGAGAGAGGAAGAAGGAGAGAGAGAGATAGAGAGAGAGAAAGAAGGAGACAGAGAGAGGGGGGGAGAGAGAAGGAGAAAGAGGAAGGAGAGTGAGAGAGAGAGAGAGAGAGAGAGAGAGAGAGAGAGGAAGAAGGAGAGAGAGAGATAGAGAGAGAGAGAGAGAGAGAGAGAGAGAGAGAGAGAGAGAGAGAGAGAGAGAAAGAAAGAAGGAGAGAGAGAGAGAGAGGAAGAAGGAGAGAGAGAGAGAGAGAGAGAGAGAGAGAGAGAGAAAGAAGAGAGAGAGAGAGAGAGAGAGAGAGAGAGAGAGAGAGAGAGAGAGAGAGAGAGAGAAAGAAGGAGAGAGAGATAGAGACAGTGCAGATGTATCTTCTCCTCTCAGAGAACACCAGATGCTCTCCAAGGTTGTCCAGCCTCTTTAATGATCAGGCTTGGATTCATCTGTTATCAGACTTTACCACATTGACACGGTCTAGGACCCTAGGTCCCTTTCTCTTTCTGTGGCACATTGTGAATGACAGTATACTGTAGTTCAAGTATTCCCAAACTGGGGTACGCACAATGCCGTCGGGGGTACGCCAAATAAAAATGTGATTCACATAAAAAATAAAAATAAAATATATATACTTTTTTCACATTTTCAAACAGTCCATTTATATTTTCCAATGGGGCTATACATTTGGGTGAGGTTTTATTCTCCCCTGAGTAGCCTCGTTTCACTGCCAAAAATAAAATTAAACCATCTAGTGTTCAGCGACGTAACAACACAAATACACGTAGCCTAGTCAAATAATTAATATCCAATCACATTAACAATTACTCTCTCATGGGAATTCTACTAACGGTCTGTATGTAGCCAAACATAGCTTCTGCTCATTCCGTTTGCTCGAAAATTGATAAATGGTTCAGTAAAGTAAGACCCGCATCCATAGAGACACATACCACCTCTACTGATAGTACTGCTACTACCAGCAGTACTACACCTGCACCTGTCAACGACACAAGTTGTTCTGCTTCCATGAGCACGTCCAACGCTAACATCAGTAATTCTACATTTGTTGTTAGCCCAGCTAGCATGGACAATGACAGTTGTGAGATGCATCTTATATGGTGAACTACCAAGTGGCTAGGACAGGCAAGCTCCATACTATTGTGGAGGACTTAATTCTTACTGCTGCCGTGGATATGGCTGAGACAATGCTGGGGCAAAAGTCCAAAAAACTATACAGACTTCATCAAACAACACTGTTTCACGCATCACTGACATGGCAGGAGATGTGTTGAAACAATTACTGCTTCACATATAAGCCAGTGAATTTTATGCATTACAGCTGTGCGTTACAGACGTGGTGGGACCTGGCACAGCATCTGGTATATGACCTTTACATTTATGGGGGGTCAATTAAGGAAGAAATCCTCTCCTGCAAAACACTGGAAACCAGGACAACAGGAGAGGATATTTTTTAAGTACTGGACAGATTTGTGACATCAAATGGACTTTGGTGGTCAAGATGTGTATCTGTACTGATGGTGCAAAAGCCATAACAGGGAGACATAGTGGAGTGTTAATGCGTGTGCAAGCAGTTGCTCCCGACGCCACTTGGGTACATTGCAGCATCCACCGAGAGGCTCTTGCTGCCAAGGGAATGTCTGAAGGCTTGAAAGACGTTTTGGACACTACAGTGAAAATGGTTAACTTTGTTAAATCAAGGTCCCTGAGCTCTTGTGTATTTTCTGCACTATGCAATCATATGGGCAGCAACCATGTAACACTTTTACAACATACAGAAGTGCTCTGGTTATCAAGGGGCAAAGTATTGACATGTTTTTGGAATTGAGAGACGAGCTTAAAGTTTTCTTTACTGACCATAATTTTCACTTGTCTGACCACTTGCATGATGACAAGTTTCTCACACGACTGGCCTATCTGGGTGATGTTTTTTCCGGCCTGAATGATCTGAATCTAGGATTACAGGGACTCTCTGCAACTATATTCAATGTGTGGGACAACATTGAGGCTATGATTAAGAAGTTGGAGCTCTTCTCTGTCTGCAATAACAAGGACAACACACATGTCTTTCCATCATTGTATGATTTTTTTTGTGCAAATGAACTCAAGCTTATGGACAATGTCAAATGTGATATAACGAAGCACCTGAGTGAGTTGGATGCTCAATTACGCAGGTACTTTCCCGAAACGGATGAAACAAACAACTGGATTCGTTATCCCTTCCATGCTCTGCCTCCAGTCCACTTACCGATATCTGAACAAGAGAGCCTCATCGAAATGGCAACAAGCGGTTTTGTGAAAATGTAATTTGATCAGAAGCCACTGCCAGATTTCTGGATTGGGCTGCGCTCATAGTATCATGACTTAGAACACTGATGCTCTTTGCAACCATGTATCTACACGACCGTTCGAAAGTTTGGGGTCACTTAGAAATGTCCTTGTTTTTGAAAGAAAAGCTATTTTTGGTCCATTTAAATAACATCAAATTGATCAGAAATACAGTGTAGACATTGTTAATGTTGTAAATTACTATTGTAGCTGGAAACGGCAGACTTTTTATGGAATATCTACATAGGCGTACCAAGGCCCATTATCAGCAACCATCACTCCTGTGTTCCAATGGCACGTTGTATTAGCTAATCCAAGTCTATACATTTTAAAAGGCTAATTGATCATTAAAAACCCTTTTCAAATATGTTAACACAGCTGAAAACTGTTGTTCTGAGTAAAGAAGCAATAAAACTGGCTAGTTGAGTATCTGGAGCATCAGCATTTGTGGGTTCGATAACAGGCTCAAAATGACCAGAAACAAAGAACTTTCTTCTGAAACTCGTCAGTCTATTCTCGTTCTGAGAAATGAAGGCTATTCCATGTGAGAAATTGCCAAGAAACGGAAGATCTCGTACAAGGCTGTGCACTACTCCCTTCATAGAACAAAGCAAACTGGCTCTAACCAGTTTGGTTAAATAAAAAAATACAAATCTATAAACATGTTAATATAGAATGAACTGGCAAATGGTTGAGGGAGATGTCTTTCCAACTAAGAGAAGTAACTCTTTCCATTAGATAGTGGGACACATGCATGACGAAATTGTTATTCCCAATGTGTGTATTGTTGTGATTGTGGATGGCCAGATAACTAGCAACAATGACAATAAACTGCCATGTAGTGAATTGTAAGTGGATCGTTGCAGCTAGTTTAGTCTTGTTATTGATACCATATCTTGTTTTGATGTGTTTTGGCTGATGTCACATCTATGCTAATATGGCTCAAATTTGCTAACGAGCTAACCAACAACTGTAACAATGTATTTAAGAGACAAGTGCTCCTTGTGCAACTTAATGTATGTTTTCAATAAACATTGGAGACGAAATATAGTCTACATGTTATCAACTATCTAAGCCAACCTACAGGTACTATCATTTTGAGACATATAGTTAGTAATGGAATAGACATTCAACATCCATATTGTTATTATTTCATTACTGCAATCTTAGTCGTAGAAGTTAAGCACAGCTCTGACATAGCCAGACATGTCTGTCTACAACACCAAAGTTAGATAAGTATAGACATCCCTGTTGTGATTCTATAAGATACTTAAGAATGAACTCTTGGCCCTCTCCCTAACATTTGGGTTTGCAACGACAATGGGTTCTAATAACATTACAACTGTTCTGCTTAACTGCTCAGTTAATGTCCCCCTGCCAGAACAATGTATTTTTTCACCATCAAACTACTATAACACATGATGTCACTGTTTGGAATAACATTGTAGGATTTTCACAGAAGACAGATCCAGGAGAAAATGAATTGGCAACGGCTCCTAAATCTTGTGGACCTGAGCTTGAACTCAGAGAGTCTCACGGCAGAAAACAAACTCTGATATGATTTAGCATATAATAGATTCATTAGATCCATTAGATTTATTAATCGATTTATTAGACTTAACCTCCAGAGAGGTTTGACTTTTGGCATATTATAGACGGAGTTCAAGCATAAAAGATGTTCATTCAGAGATTATTTGATCCACCTACACAAGGCTCGGGTCACAACTGTCACGTTCTGACCTTAGTTCTTTTGTTATATCTTTGTTTTAGTATGGTCAGGGCGTGAGTTGGGTGGGCAGTCTATGTTCTTTTTTCTATGATTTAGTGTTTCTGTGTTTGGCCTGGTATGGTTCTCAATCAGAGGCAGCTGTCAATCGTTGTCCCTGATTGAGAACCATACTTAGGCAGCCTGTTTTCCACCTTGAGTTGTGGGTGAGTATACTTTCTGTTTAGTGTGGTTTGCACCTGACGGAGCTGTTTTGGTTGTGCTTTTTGTTGCTTTGTTTGATAGTGTTCAGTTTAAATAAATAACACGAACAAGTACCACGCTGCACTTTGGTCCTCACCTTCTTCCACCGATGACCGTTACAACAACCCTATCAATTTACTGGAATATTAGTATTAGGATCTGGACTTCAACAAACATGACAGACAGAAACTCCTCTCAGACATATTACATATAAAGTATAACATGACATGAAGCACAACAATATTGAATAGTGCTGTTTCATTATGCTGAGAAAAGTATATGGTGAACATTATCTAGGTAAAATGTTACACCTTAATTTCATAACTAAGGGCTGGATTTAATCCGCGTTAAAATGCGATTGATTGTGAACGTGAATGCAGTCCTCGAGACCGCGGCAACATTGCCTTTAATTGTCAATCGTGCAATAAAGTGGATATTTGGCGCTATGGATGGAGCCCTAAAATATATCTCTAGTAGGAAAAACTGAATTTGATGGAGCTGCAAGAATGCAAAGAGGATTCTTAAAAAATAAATATATTCTCTTGAGATGAGAATGCCTATGAGATGACATGCATAAACAGAGTGAGATCACAGCTTGGATACACAATTGCTGCTGCTCTGCACTGTGTAGCCAGCCAGCAGGCCGTGGGCAGTCCTCACCCAGTCACTCCTCAGCTCTTCTAAGAGTTTGTTAACGGTTCATATCACGTATGTTTCCTCCACGGCTGTTTTTTGTTTTGCAGTACTGTGTCTTGTTTTGTCTGTTGCCAGGGTGCATTGATGTCTTTCGGAGGTCAAGCGGGTATCTGCTTGACCTTGCCATATGGGGTTACATGTGTGTGAGCAGGGATTCAACTCTTGCAGATTTGGCCATTCGTTTCCTGTGCTGGTACAGTACTACTGTACTGGAAGTGTCACGGTCGTGAGACATTGAGTTGAAGTAGATTCTCTTGCCAGCCATAGAGCCCTCTGTGGAGAAAGAATAGAGGTGAAGTGACCACATGGGCCCAGGTGGGCCCAGGAAATGCAACATAAAGGCATGATGACTGTGCAACAAGATAAGAAGACAGTGGGTTGCTATCTTCCAACCCGTTCTGCTGTCAAGTAAAGATAAGTATCAACAGGAAATGTCTCCCAACTCTGGCTTGATTTTCTCTTGATTTCTCATTGACGTACACCAACTGTGATGATCAAAAAAATAGAGTCCTGAGTCAGGGGTTTGTGTACGTTTGTAGGCATATGTCTTTGCTGTTTAACTTCCATTGAAACATATCTATATATCAAGTCAGAATACAATGAAGTCTTACGTGACATGGCATCATAATGCACGTACTCCAGTGTCCAGGTAAGAGAAGCAGGCTGTTCAGTCTAAAAGCTACTGTACCCCAATCATGGTTGTTTATTATGATGAGTGAGTTACAGTGCGTCACTGAAACTGAACCCACAATGAACTCTAGTTATCTGGCTGTTTATCCCTGCTATGATAACAAACCCTAGCTTTTTATGTATTAGAAATTAAGATACAGTCGGCCCTCAGAGCCTCGTGTGTCCTACATTCACATGGTAGATTAATGTGTTGTATCAAATCAAATCAAATTTATTTATATAGCCCTTCGTACATCAGCTGATATCTCAAAGTGCTGTACAGAAACCCAGCCTAAAACCCCAAACAGCAAGCAATGCAGGTGTAGAAGCACGGTGGTTAGGAAAAACTCCCTAGAAAGGCCAAAACCTAGGAAGAAACCTAGAGAGGAACCAGGCTATGTGGGGTGGCCAGTCCTCTTCTGGCTGTGCCGGGTAGAGATTATAACAGAACATGGCCAAGATGTTCAAATGTTCATAAATGACCAGCATGGTCGAATAATAATAAGGCAGAACAGTTGAAACTGGAGCAGCCGCACGGCCAGGTGGACTGGGGACAGCAAGGAGTCATCATGTCAGGTAGTCCTGGGGCATGGTCCTAGGGCTCAGGTCCTCTGAGAGAGAGAAAGAAAGAGAATTAGAGAGAGCATATGTGGGGTGGCCAGTCCTCTTCCGGCTGTGCCGGGTGGAGATTATAACAGAACATGGCCAAGATGTTCAAATGTTCATAAATGACCAGCATGGTCGGATAATAATAAGGCAGAACAGTTGAAACTGGAGCAGCAGCATGGCCAGGTGGACTGGGGACAGCAAGGAGTCATCATGTCAGGTAGTCCTGGGGCATGGTCCTAGGGCTCAGGTCCTCCGAGAGAGAGAAGGAGAGAATTAGAGA
>NC_088212.1:79087885-79210385 GCF_036934945.1 Oncorhynchus masou masou | reverse complement strand
ACCCTGCATAAACTACCTGCACACCCTGCATAAACTACTTGCACACCCTGCATAATCTACTTGCACACCCTGCATAAACTACCTGCACACCCTACACAAACTACCTGCACACCCTGCACAAACTACCTAAACACCCTGCACAAACTACCTAAACACCCTGCATTAACTACCTGCACACCCTGCATAAACTACCTGCACACCCTGCATAAACTACCTGCACACCCTGCATAATCTACTTGCACACCCTGCATTAACTGCCTGCACACCCTACACAAACTACATGCACACCCTGCATTAATTACCTGCACACCCTGCACAAACTACCTAAACACCCTGCATAAACTACCTGCACACCCTGCATAAACTACCTGCACACCCTGCACAAACTACCTAAACACCCTGCACAAACTACCTAAACACCCTGCACAAACTACCAAAACACCCTGCATTAACTACCTGCACACCCTGCATAAACTACCTGCATACCCTGCATAAACTACCTGCACACCCTGCATAAACTACCTGCACACCCTGCATAATCTACCTGCACACCCTGCATAAACTACCTGCACACCCTGCACAAACTACCTAAACACCCTGCACAAACTACCTAAACACCCTGCACAAACTACCAAAACACCCTGCATTAACTACCTGCACACCCTGCATAAACTACCTGCATACCCTGCATAAACTACCTGCACACCCTGCATAATCTACCTAAACACCCTGCATAAACTACCTGCACACCCTGCACAAACTACCTAAACACCCTGCACAAACTACCTAAACACCTTGCATTAACTACCTGCACACCCTGCATAAACTACCTGCACACCCTGCATAATCTACTTGCACACCCTGCATAAACCACCTGCACACCCTGCATAATCTACCTGCACACCCTGCATAAACTACCTGCACACCCTGCATAATCTACCAAAACACCCTGCATTAACTACCTGCACACCCTGCATAAACTACCTGCATACCCTGCATAAACTACCTGCACACCCTGCATAAACTACCTGCACACCCTGCATAAACTACCTGCACACCCTGCATAAACTACCTGCACACCCTGCATAATCTACTTGCACACCCTGCATAACTACCTGCACACCCTACACAAACTACCTGCACACCCTGCATCAGCTACCTGCACACCCTGCACAAACTACCTAAACACCCTGCACAAACTACCTAAACACCCTGCATTAACTACCTGCACACCCTGCATAAACTACCTGCACACCCTGCATAAACTACTTGCACACCCTGCATAATCTACTTGCACACCCTGCATAAACTACCTGCACACCCTACACAAACTACCTGCACACCCTGCACAAACTACCTAAACACCCTGCACAAACTACCTAAACACCCTGCATTAACTACCTGCACACCCTGCATAAACTACCTGCACACCCTGCATAAACTACCTGCACACCCTGCATAATCTACTTGCACACCCTGCATTAACTGCCTGCACACCCTACACAAACTACATGCACACCCTGCATTAATTACCTGCACACCCTGCACAAACTACCTAAACACCCTGCATAAACTACCTGCACACCCTGCATAAACTACCTGCACACCCTGCACAAACTACCTAAACACCCTGCACAAACTACCTAAACACCCTGCACAAACTACCAAAACACCCTGCATTAACTACCTGCACACCCTGCATAAACTACCTGCATACCCTGCATAAACTACCTGCACACCCTGCATAAACTACCTGCACACCCTGCATAATCTACCTGCACACCCTGCATAAACTACCTGCACACCCTGCACAAACTACCTAAACACCCTGCACAAACTACCTAAACACCCTGCACAAACTACCAAAACACCCTGCATTAACTACCTGCACACCCTGCATAAACTACCTGCATACCCTGCATAAACTACCTGCACACCCTGCATAATCTACCTAAACACCCTGCATAAACTACCTGCACACCCTGCACAAACTACCTAAACACCCTGCACAAACTACCTAAACACCCTGCATTAACTACCTGCACACCCTGCATAAACTACCTGCACACCCTGCATAATCTACTTGCACACCCTGCATAAACTACCTGCACACCCTACACAAACTACCTGCACACCCTGCATAAACTACCTGCACACCCTGCATAATCTACCTAAACACCCTGCATAAACTACCTGCACAGCCTGCACAAACTACCTAAACACCCTGCACAAACTACCTAGACACCCTGCATTAACTACCTGCACACCCTGCATAAACTACCTGCACACCCTGCATAAACTACCTGCACACCCTGCATTAACTACCTGCACACCCTGTATAAACTACATAAACACCCCTCATACAATATATGATTCTAACCCTAAACACCTGTTAGCCAATTCAAGCAATTCTACTGAAATTCAAGCAATTTTGCATATTCTCACCTGTTCTGTCTTATTTAACCCTTATTTTAAATGGTCATTTGTGCTGAGAACATTCTCTTATACAGCAACGACCTGGAGAATTGCAGGGGAGACAAGAGTCTTTGAATGGGTCAATAGTAAGCTTGGCCAGAGCCCAGTTGGAGCTTGCCCTGTCCATCCAACAGGTGCAGAGTCAGTCAGTTAGGGTATGTGTTGGCCCTTTGATGGATCGGGTATTAACCTGTCCGTCCCTGATCACCTTAGTTTACCGTACTCAAACTCTGGGATTTAGATGTGAAAAGGAGGCAGTATGTTTAGCCTAGAGAGATAAAAAGGCCAGCCTTGTGTGCCAGACACACAGCTGTTGGAAGAGACTACATGAAGCTATAACAGCAAAAGGAGACAATACTGTAATACTTAACTAGGATAAAGTGGATTTCTTTTGTCTCTGACTGTCATCATTCTGGTTGGCAATAACTATTTCAGATAGAGACAAACTTTGAATGGAAGAAAACCTACTCTATCTGTCTCTGGCTGGTCCAAACCCACAATCTATGGTCCAAACAGAGAATATACATGACACGTTTTACAGCAGCCTTTTCTAGGCTTGGAGCCTCCCTTGGCCTTCACTATACTGGCAGCAGAATGTGGCTGCCTGACACAAATGGTACCATATTCTATAAAGTGCACTACTTTTGATCAGGGCCCATAAGGCTCTGGTCAAGAGTAGTGCACTGCATAGGTAATAGGGTGTCATTTGGGACACAACCTGAAACTGAGACAGGCTAGAGATGGAGAAACACTCACAGTTTGTTTAATAAGAATATTAAAAGAGACACTCAGTCACTCTCCACATACCCCTCTCCTTCCAGACTCACATTAAGCATCTCCAATCCAAAATTACATCTAGAATCGGCTTCCTATTTCGCAACAAAGCCTCCTTCACTCATGCTGCTGCCATGACGTTGCCCTCTTTGGGTACAGCAAGCCCCATCCCCCTTTCCCTGCCTCTCACTGCCACCTTCAACTAGGCTGCTGTGGTCAGAGAGAGGTCGTAAATTCCTGAGGAGAAGACCTGCCTCATGGCCACACAGTATAAGAGACAGAGTGAATTTTCATAGAGAACAAAGGAATTTCTTCCACCTCACAGAACTTGAGGTCCGAACAAATTTCATGTTCCGGAGAAAGTATCGGTGAAGAATCCAGCTATGAACTGGTCCGTTTGTTACAACTTGGGGAAGCTCATGGGAAACGGTGTTGCCACATTACCATAATGCTGTTTATATAAGAGCCTCAGATATGAGGTTTACATCTAATTGTTGTATAAGATGAATGAGTATGATACTGTTTACACTTTTACAATGTGATTTTGGACTGTTTAATGAAGGAAACTCCAATTCCCTTTTGAGTTGAACTAAATCAGAGGGCCGCCCCTGAGCCCAGTTAGGGTCAGGCATCCTTGTCTACAATTCCGAATAAAACCCAACTTTGAGAAATTATCACCAGACCATGTATTTCTCCATTAGGAGGGGACGAAGGTTGCAGACCATTGCTGAATCTTTTAACCATACCACGTGGTTAAACTCTTAGACTATCGATACCGACAGAATAAGAACAAGTCTTTGATATTAATTACTACGGTAGTCTGCAGCTAGGAATTCGGTATCAATGAACGCGAAGAACGACAACTGCCAAAACATTCATTCTATAACAAATGAATGAATGTCACTCTGAACTATCCCCTCTAACCAAGACAGAGAAAGAGAGAGAGAGAAAGAGAGAGAGAGAGAGGATGAAACTCTCCAACAGAAACAAACTTTTCAACAGCGATCAAGACGACACACCTAGCGTAAATATATATATTGATTGCAATTGTTCTCGAATGAGTGAGCGTTCATGTGCAAAGGATTAGCATTTCAATTGTTATAATTATCACTCTGTAGTGACTTCTCAGCTGACTCTCCCTTTTGTCCACCAAGCCGCGATGCCGGTTTAACCCACTAGGGCACATTCCCCTGTCCTTTCTTGTAACCATAATTTGTTTTGTTTGTTTATGCATTTCTGTGAATAACTTAGTTAGTAATAAATGAATGATTTAGGACAATTGATGTATGGATGACTCATAGTCTGGGTTTGTGCAGATAACCAACAATTTACAACGTTTGGAATGAGACTAACGTGAGGTAAAGTAAATCATTATTTAATCAGAAGACTATGGATCAGATATGAAAATATCTGAAAAGTTATTTTAGGAAATTATAACTTTGTAATCTGAATATTTTCCTTGGTGCCCCGACTTCCTAGTTAATTACGGCTACATGATTACATGATCGTGTAATACTAATTACAGAGAATCTTTGATAAAAACTAAGTCTTCAATTTAATGATAGTAAAGACACGACACTGCCAAACATATCCACGTAAAACTGACTATCCTACCGATCCTTGACTTCGGTGATGCCATTTACAAAATAGCCTCCAACACTCTACTCAGCAAACTGGATGTAGTCTATCACAGTGCCATCCGTTTTGCCACCAAAGCCCCATATACCACCCACCACTGCGACCTGTGTGCTCTTGTTGGCTGGCCCTCGCTACATATTCGTCGCCAAACCCACTGGCTCCAGGTCATCTATAAATCTTTGCTATCTCAGCTCACTGGTCACCATAGCAACACCCATCCTTAGCATGCTCTCCAGCAGGTATATTTCACTGGTCATCCCCAAAGTCAACACTTACTTTGGCCGCCTTTCCTTCCAGTTCTCTGCTGCCGATGACTGAACGAATTGCAAAAATCACTGAAGCTGGAGACATAGTATCTCCCTCTCTAACTTTAAGCATCAGCTGTCAGAGCAGCTTACCGATCACTGCACCTGTACACAGCCAATCTGTAAATTGCACACCCAACTACCTCATGCCCATATTTATCTTCTTGCTCTTTTGCACCCCAGTATCTCTACTTGCACATCATCTTCTGCACATCTATCACTCCAGTGTTAATGCTACATTTTTATTATTTGGCCTCCTTAGCCTATTTATTGCCTTACCTCCCTACTCTTCTACATTTACACACACTGTACATAGATTTTTCTGTTGTGTTATTGACTGTATATGTGTTTATGTGTAACTCTGTGTTGTTGTTTTTGTCGCACTGTTTTGCTTTATCTTGGCCAGGTCGCAGTTGTAAATGATAACTTGTTTGCAACTGGCCTACCTGGTTAAATAAAGGTGAAATAAATAAAAACATCCCACAGCCCACATAAGAGATAGGTAAAACAGCTTTAGTTGAGAGTAGAGGTATTACCCTAGTAGAGGTTTTACATTGGAGGTATTACCATACCCAGCCAGCAGCCTCCAATTAGGACCGTCTCACTGCATGGCAGCCATTGTCCCTGTGTTTGGCATCTCAGTAAGACAGACAATAGGGCCCGTCAAGCTGACGATGGTGGCAGCCAAAGGTAATTGGATAGACTTTATCCTCCTTAGGCCAGATATTAGAGAATGGTAATCAATGCTATACTTTTCTTTCATAAACTATTAGATTTTCTTCTGCGGTTAGGTTTAAATCCCATTCATTTAAATCCCCTTCTTTTCTGAAGGACAATTCTTCAGAAATTTTTTTTTTGGTCCATAGTCAACTAAGAGACTTACACAGAAAGAAGAGAGTAAAAACAAACTACACAGAGCTAACTAATGCCCCTGACTGTGGGAAAAGAAGAGCAATTAATAAGGTATCAATGGTATCAACATCATAGCTGTCCAGCATAATGTGAAGAAATAGGCCAAAACATTCATTTACAATTGAAAGAATACTCTCTATTATATATATATATAAATTGTGGTAATCTGGACACCAGTAAAAATGAAATTGAAATAGTTAACTGAAATGCATGTTGGTAAATAGTTGCCAGTGAAAAGATGTTGGGCCAGTTTGGCTGCGTCTACACAGCCAGCCCAATTCAGATAACTTTTTCTACCAATTGATCTGTTGACCAATCACATCAGATCTTTTCACATCAGATCCCCTTTGGGCTCCTGAGTGGCGTAGCGGTCTAAGGCATTGCATCTCAGTGCTGGAGGCATCACTACAGACTCTGGTTCTATCCGGGGCTGTATCACAACCCGCCGTTATCGGGAGTCCCATAGGCGGGCGCACAATTGGCCCAGCGTCCGGATTAGGGGAGAGTTTGGCCAGGTTAGGCTGTCATTGTAAAATAAGAATTTGTTCTTAACTGACTTGCCTAATTAAATAAAGGTTAAATAAATACATGTAAAGAGCTGATCTGATTGCTCAAAATAACAATTAGTGAAAAAATATTAGCTGGGTTGATACATACATCACTATCTCCACCATGGGGTTAAAATGTTGTATTTGTCTCCGTTTACAATGTTGTAAGAATCAAGTAACAAAAGCTAAAAGCAAGCATTTTGTAGATGTGCACTGCACCATCTCTGCTGACATGAATCTAAATTATAGCCACAATCATCCCGTGGCCATCATACAATAAGAAATGTAATCATCCCCAGTTTGCAATTGGCTTGTTCAACTCCTATCCTCTTCCCTTGGAGAGAGGGATGATGCTGGTCAAATGGATGACTGCTGTCACCTGGTGGTGGGTTGCAGAACAGAACATGCAGATAAACCACTGAACAAAAATATGAACGCAAGATGTAGTGTTGGTCCCATGTTTAATGAGTTGAACTAAAAAAATCCCAGGAATGTTCCATATGGGGTGGCAGGGTAGCCAAGTGGTTAGAGCATTGGTCTAGTAACCAGAAGGTTGCAAGTTCAAACCCCCGAGCTGATAAGGTACAAATCTGTCACTCTGCCCCTGAACAGGCAGTTTAACCCACTGTTCCTAGGCCATCAGTGAAAATAAGCATTTGTTCTTAACTGACTTGCCTAGTTAAATAAAGGTTAAAAAAAATAAGCATGCACAAAAAGCAAATTTTTCTCAAATTTTGTGCAACAATTTGTTTACATGACTGTTATTGAGCATTTTTTTCCTTTGCCAAGATAATCCTGACAGATGTGGCATATCAATAAACTGATTAAAGAGCATGATGATTACACAGGTGCACCTTGTGCTGGGGACAATAAAAGGCCACTTTAAAATGTGTAGTTTTGTCACATAACACAATGCCACAGATGTCTCAAGTTTTGAGGGAGAGTTCAATTGGCATGCTGACTGCAGAAATGTCCATCAGAGCTGTTGTCAGATAATTGAATGTTAATTTAGCTACCAAAGGCTGCCTCCAATGTCATTTGAGATAATTTGGTAGTATGTCCAACTGGCCTCACTGCAGACCGACCACGTGTAACCACGCCAGCCCAGGACCTTTAATCCTGGCTTCTTCGCCTGTGGGGGACAGGGGATGCTTTGGAGTATTTCTGTTTGAAATAGAGCCCTTTTGCAGGGAAAAACATTGGCTCCCCAGTGGGTGGGCCTATGCCCTCACAGGCCCACCCATGGCTGCATCCCTACTTAGTCATGTGGAATCCACAGATTAGGGCCTAATGAATTTATTTCAATTGACTGATTTCCTTATATGAACTGTAACTCAGTAAAATCTTTAAAATTGTTGCATGTTGTGTTTATATTTTTGTTCAGTATATATGCCATCCAGCAGACACTTTTTACACAAAGGGATTTACAGTAAAGTGTGCACACATGTATAGTATGTGTATGTGATTCCTACAGGAATTGAACCCCCAACCTTGGAGTTTCTCATGCCAAGCTGGAATCAACTGAGTCAAACAACCATACATTTACATACATACAAGTAAGTACACTAACAGGGAGAATACACATAAATAGAACAAGAAAGTTGAAAGCAAAAAGACTAATTACAGAAGTTTAAAAGCTATAAAATACAAGTCATCGAAGAGTTAAAATTGTACTGGATTTTATTGCAAAACAGAAAGTTTGCTGTGTTCACAAAAATTAACATAATTGCAACAACGCGCTCTGCTAAATAAATAACAATGCACGCTAGTTAACTTGAAACCATACAACAGTGTATTCCAGGGGGTATGTATTACTAGGCAGACTTGCCTTTTTGCTCACAAATTGCCTTATTTTTCAGTAGATGCTTGGGCTTTAGTTTGGCTAAAGCCATAAGGTTCCACTGCTGCCTCAGCAACATCACTCTTCAATGGAAATGCAAATAGAAACAGATGCAGAGCAAAACCGTTAGCTAATTATACAGCAGCACTACTTACAGTGCGTGTCCCTGAGCAGTGGAAAAACTGTAAAGCACAGCATGTATCCTTATAGCTTGTATTATTGCTCCTTTGCTGGGTTGCCAGATTGGGTTGATATCATTAGAAAAATGTATTAATGACAATTTTCTGCAATCTAGTCATACATTAAAGACTTTCAACTCATTGAAAAGCAACGTTTGGCAGCCTTTCCTGTTATCTTCAAGGAAAATCTGTAGAAAACAGAGGTGAACAGGTAGACACATTAAAGAGTACAGGACACAGTCATCTCAGAAGGGTATCCAGGTCATTTAAATACATTAATGGGCTGGCACTAGGTAGTTTTCATCTGAAGAGGAAAAACTATGACAAAACAATGGGATGCCTTAAATCAAAATCAGCAGGGGTATCTACAAAAAAGTTCAACATTGCTATGAGTAAATTCCTAAAAGCGTTATGATTAAGTGGATATCCGTATATTGTTCAACCTTCCTATGACCACATTACTGCCATAAACAAGGATCTGAAAAAATATACTTGGAGGTCTGATTCCACCCCATCTGTACAGAAACACAAACAATAGCTATTACAAACCTCGCTTACAAATCTTTTTTAAGGCACTAAAAAATCATAGAAAGAATTTAAGCAAAAAATATGATTCACTTTTGCAGAAAAGCAACATTAATTGAAACATACATCATCTTATTTCCTATGAGGTCAAAATGAGGTTCCAGTTCTCTAAAATCCGTGCAATAGAAAAGATCCTGTTGTGGTTCATCAGACTCAGTAGTTCGTCTCTGTGTATTCAACTGAGAGCTCAAAAAGAGTTCCGTCTCTGTACATGATCTAGATCGACAACATTGCAGTCGGCAACTGCAGACTTACTGATCAACAAATCACCTTGGATCTTAAATAACTGTATTATTAACAGTAGACCAGTCAGTTTGCTCCGTCCGTGATCAGCTACTGAACAAAATGTATGGTAATGTTCTCGAACACATCCACAGTCTCTGCCTCAGACTTAGTCGTCCTTCTTGTCAGAGATGCTCTCTTCCTGGTTGTCCTCAGAGGGGACATGATTGGTGGAAGAGAGTTCTGACTCCACCCCCTGGAGGGCCTGGTACCGCTGGAGCTCCAGATAGGTGGTGAACAGCTTGGCATACTCTGGGTGGTTCAGGGCAAACGCCTGGAACTCGGCTGGAGAGGGAAATGAGGAGACAGAGTGTCAAATCAAAACTTACAGTAGTATATCTGGCATATATAGGGTGGCAGGGTAGCTTAGTGGTTAGAGCGTTGGACTAGTAACCAGAAGGTTGCAAGTTCAAACCCCTGAGCTGACAAGGTACAAATCTGTCGTTCTGCCCCTGTTACCCCACAGTTCCTAGGCTGTCATTGAAAATAAGAATTTGTTCTTAACTGACTTGCCTAGTTAAATAAAGATAAAGTCCCTCCTGTACTCCCTGTTCACCCATGACTGCATGGCCAGGTACGACTCCAACACCATCATTAAGTTTGCTGACGACAATGAAAGCCTATTCCCCCTCAGGAAACTAAAAAGATTTGGCATTGGGTCCTGAGATCCTCAAAAGGTTCTACAGCTGCAACATCGAGAGCTGCTTCTCTTGCTCCTTCTTCACGTTGTCCTGAACGGTTGCATCACTGCCCGGTACGGCAATTGCTCAGCCTCCGACCGTAAAGCACTTCAGAGGGTAGTGCGTACGGCCCAGTACATCACTGGGACAAAGCTGCCTGCCATCCAGGACCTCTACACCAGGCAGTGTCAGAGGAAGGCGCTAAAAATTGTCATAGACTGTTCTCTCTACTACCGCATGGCAAGCGTTACCGGAGTGCCAAGTATAGGACAAAAAGGCTTCTCAACAGTTTTTACCCACAAGCCATAAGACTCCTGAACAGGTAACCAAATGGTTCCGTCAAGGGAAGCAGTCAGCTGCCTTTAGTTCATGCTGGAGTCCTCCACTTCAGATAACCGTTGACCTTCACAAGGGTCTACTTACAGAAAGTGATGAATTCAGAGCTGTCTGTATCTATCTCCTTAAAGAGTTTGGAGACGTTGAGGTCACACACGCCTAGAGCAGAGCGAAGCATGGAAGAGAACTCTTCATGAGTGATTCTTTTGTCCTCGTCTGTGTCAAACAGCTGAGAGGAGAGGGAGACAATTAGTTAAGTAATGACAACACATAGGATTGCTAATTGAAATCGAGATTGCTTTTATGACCATGTGGCTTTCAAACCTACTTCATGTTCCCCTTAGACAACCACACACACGTATTTAACTTTATCATAGCCACTGAGTGCTTGTCTATTGCTTCCCAACCATGGGTAGGCCTCACAGACACAGTCTGCGTCAGCTACATACCTAGGCCCCAATGTCATGTGTTGGACAGCTAAATGTGACACAGTAACATTCGCAACAAGCAGGGTTTTTATTGGCCGAACCTGGAAAGCTGTGCGGAGGACCTCTTCGGTGTTAGCTGGCCGACATAAGATGGTTACACCGATGACATACTCTCTGAAGTCAATGGTGCCATCTCCATCCTAGAGAGACAGAGTGACAGCTAAGTATCAGTTAACAAAGCCAGACTACACATTGCATTCGGTGGACTACAATACTCTACAAATACAGTATGTTTTTCCAAGATGAACAATGGTTCCTTTATTTCTTCAGACAGTTTGTTTACCCTCTGAACAAAGCAGTGGGGGACAGCATACTAAATCCTCGATTACTTAGCCCATCCAGTCACAGGTTGGAGAGAACAGACAGAATGGCTGTGGTCTGATTCTCTATGCTTCAAAAGAATAGTGGAGTCATACACTTCCCTTTGTGGATTTCAAAGGAATGTTGTAAGAAATATGGTGCAGACTTCCTCCAGCCAAGCTTGCACCAGTCCAACACAACCTAGGAAAGCCTAGAAGAGAGATTGTACCATACTAGATGTGACTGGCTCTCACCCTGTCAAATAGAGCAAACAGCTCCTGCAGGGCGGGGCTGATGGGCAGCTTGAGGAAGCTGGCGAACTCTTGGATGGTGATGCGGCCTCCTTTACAGGAGCAGGCCACAGCTGCAAAGCCCTCTAGCTCCTTCTTCACGTTGTCCCACTTCAGGCTGAGGGGGACCAGGGAGGAAAGGAGGAGGGCAGGACACAAGGACTTACTCAGGGGTGGAAGAGGGTGTAGGTCTGTGTGTGTGTCCAACTATTACCAATTGCCGATGTAGCAGTTGGCCTAATAAAGCAGTATTGTGTAAGGCAGTGTTACTTCAGTGTGGAGCTTGCCAGTGGGTGACACAACAGTACATAACAGGACATAGTGTGTTGCCACAGTGGCAATAGCACAGTATTAGAGCGGTAGAGGAGCCAGTCTTACTCAAGTTTTTGGCTGATCTTAGTGAACTCCACTAGACCAGCCTCCATTGGCAGGGTGAGCTCCCCAGCCGAGATCATCAGTCTACAGTCCTCATATGTGTGGTCCGTCACTGGCACACCCAGGGCCCTGCACACACATAGGGATAGAATTGAAGAGATGGGTAAGAATATACATAAGGAAGATATTATTAAATGCTGTAATACCATTCACACACACACTTACTGGGCCATAACATTTCGTACTGTCCTGGCGAACAGCACAGGTCTTTTCTTTTCCTCCTCAGTAGGGGTAACTGGAGGAAGAAACTGGAGGAGAGGGCAAAGGTCAAAACAGGGACTAACCAGGAAGTACAGGCTAACTGGAGGGCTACCTAGATAAGGTCTTTATAACACATTCATAAGCCATACATAACACCTTTACAAACCATACATAACACATAGGTACTGCTAATGAACGTGTTATGTAGTCATTATCTCTTGGCTTTCTAAGTAAGTATTCCTGTGTCGTGTGTTAATACTAACCTCTATCTCTACATTGGTGTAGAGCTGAGACAGAGTGAGAAGCAGCAGGGTTCTCCTGAAAGAACATCACCGCAAACCATCATCACCTCTATTCAAAGGGCATAACGGTAATCCCATACAACAAGATTGAAATATAAGCCCACTAAACTGAAAAACAATTCATCGCTCAACAGTGAAAATCTCTATTCCCAGAGTTTGAGGACTAACTATGGCCCATGAGAAGTCAAAGGAACATAGTTGCAATGTGAAACACGGTACAGAAAACAACAGGGGACATGTAGCGTCGAAGCGTTGAGGCAACACTGATGATTGTAATCCACTGAGTGCACTGCAGACTTACGAGCTGAAGCCTTGCCAAGTCCAAGTCACAGTGTCCAGTCTGTTGGGATATCTCATGACCACAGGCTGCACCGGGACCCCAGGGACGAAGGCACCTGACGGGGAGAGAGGGACAGAGTGAGACCCTACTGACCTCCAGCACCAGCACTGACCACTATTCTAACTTAATGAGCACACACACACAACCTATATGTGCAAACACAGGAGCACAGACAGCCTACTAATTGGACAGAGTGCAGCCGATGACAACTCATTTACCCACAGTACACATCCAACCAATAACAAGACCTGAAGCTGGATTCATCTAACCCTGATCAATATATCAATCAGTACTGTAAGGAAGCCACTAGTATTAGGTATGTTGGTTTGGATATTGGCACTGTAGTAGAACAAAGTAATTCAGTTAGATGCAAATGTCTATGCAAAAACTCTAACATGCCATAGAGTGTAATTGATGGTCTTATATGCTGTTATTTGCATTGATTATTAGATGCATTCTCAGGTTTACAGCTTTAGGATTGAATCATAGCAATTGCTACTGTATAATTCCCTCAGATCCTAATAGCCTAGTTCTTGGTATTGAGTGAAGATAATGAACTTCAGAAGGAAATTACTGACTGATTATCTCATTGTGCAATCTATTCCATTTCGCTATGGCTACTGTTTCAGGAAGTAATGGATTCACTCTGGCCCCTTCCCTCTGGAGAAGCCCATTGTGTGTGCATCAGGTGACTGACCACACAATGAGGCACATAACATGTAGCATACTGGGAGTAAATGAAGAGATGTTGTGTCAAAACAATTGTAACAGTGTTACTTCCGTCCCGCTCTTCACCCCAGCCTGGGCTTGAACCAGGAACCCTCTGCACACGTCAACAAGTCACCCTCGAGGCATCATTACCTGTCGCTCCACAAAAGCCACAGCCCTTGCAGAGCAATGGAAACAACTACTTTAAGGTCTCAGAGCCGGGGAAGTCAGTGATTGAAACTCTACTGGCGTGCACAGCTAACTAGCTAGTCATTTCACACCGGTTACACAAGCACCCCAGAAAGAAGCTAAATGAACACCATTCTGGAACCGCATGATGGCCCTATCTCTGCCATTAGTTTACGAGTGAATTTGCATTAAGTAAATGACACCACTAGTGTGGATGGTACTGTGTGTCTCTCCCAGCAGACTCTCTGTCCACACTATAAACAAATGACAACCAGCCTGTTAAGTGGGAATACAACATGGACACTGTAGGGTCCCACATGATTTTCATACCCTATCAACAGTACACTGTTTGGTATAATATTGATACCTTGGATCCATACAAAGGTGTTTCTACTCCTATTTAAAAACAAACATGGCAGTGAAGTTCAACCTACCTTGTTTGAAAGTGATGAGACATGAGCGATTTGTACAAGTCCCCTCAGGGAAGACCAGGATCTGGAACATAAATAACTAAATGTTTATTTTCAGTTGTACAACTGAAATGTGTCTTCTGCATTTAACCTAACCCCTCTGAATCAGAGAGGTGCAGGGGGCTGCCTTTATTGGCATCCACATCATCGGTGCCCAGGGAACAGTGGGTTAAACTGCCTTGCTCAGTGGCAGAACGACAGATTTTTACCTTGTCAGCTCGGGGATTCGCTCCAGCAACCTTTCGGCTACTGGCCCAATGCTCTAACCACTAGGTTCCCACCACTGACAATGTAGATGGATCAGAGGTCCCCACATGAATAGTAAATTAAGAAAATAAATTGACCAACTAGGGACATTTTGTTAGTCCCCACAAGATCAAATGGTATTTATGGGGAGTTTAGGGTTAAGGTCAGAATTAGTGTTAGGGTTAGAATTAGGTTGAGGGTTAGGGAAAATAGGATTTTGAATGGGACTGAATTGTGTGTCCCCACAAGGTTAGTTATTCAAAACTGTGTGTGTGTGTGTGTGTGTGTGTGTGTGTGTGTGTGTGTCTGTGTGTGTGTGTGTGTGTGTGTATGCCAGTGACAGACCTGTGGCCAGCGGCCCCCAGACTTGGCTCTGCTGTCTATCTCCATAATGGTGTTCTTGCGGGAGTCTGGGTCCTGTCTGGAGACCAGCACCGGCTGGAGACACCGCACAAACCCTGGATGGAGAAAGGAAAGTTAAACTCACACACTAGCGCTGAGCAATTAGAGTTTTTTAGTGTTTCGATTACGATTTTTTTTTTTTAAGATTAAATGCACTATGCATTATGTGGGTTGAATGCTGTAACACAGAATAAAACAATGAATAAAAGTCCCATGATGGTAGTGACTGCACATTACTGCTTATCACTTATTAACCATCATTTATTCACATTACTTTTCTTTAATAAAATATTTCAGTTGCTGTGTATATTACATTTTTTGAATTTGATGGATTCATTATTTCATTCCAAGTCATCATCTCATCTCTATACCTATGCTGTCTGACAAAAATCACTATTTTGTCGTTCCTCAAAGTAAATAAGGCATACTTTAAGACTGCTGAATACCAACTATCAATCACTAAGATCATGTATTTTTAGTTAGAGATGCCTCACGAAGTTACATCTGCTCTCTATATCACCTCACGATCTCCCATTCTTCTGTCTTCCGTTGCAGGCGTAAAAGAAACACAGACCGGAGAAGCAGATGTGCAATAGATTATGGTCATTGTAGTTAATTACCACGTTTTATGCACTAAACTACGCATAATATTGGCCTGTTGGAAACTACAACCCCCTACGACATCACACACTTCAGGCTGGATCTGATTTATCTCCAGAGAATGTACGCATTGAGCTCACAGCAACAAAAAAATAACTAAATGGAAATTAAATAATTGAACCGCTGTTGGTCAATTAGTTGTTAAAAATGTCAGTTAATCGCTCAGCACTAACGCACACCAATACAGGCTGGAGGCACCGCACAAACCCTGGAAAGGAAACACACACATCAGATAAACACTAACGGATATTAAATCTGCAAACAGAATCAGCATAAATACCCACACTTATCATTGACAGACCCACACACACTGATCGCTGACTCACAAACACACACTCTAAAAAAAACAACTAACCCTAACCCTCTAAAAAAAACAGACAGAAACAACACTCACTGCCAAATATAGGAGTGGCGAGGTTCTCAGTGCGGGACACAGTGGAGGGCAGGCCTGCTACGATGCACACAATGCCATCAAAGAAGGTGGAGTGTGGGGCCACAGCCAGAATGGGGGCCTCTGCACTGCTCACCTGCTGGCCCTTCACCACCACCCTGAAGCCCATGAAGAAGTAGTAGGACCTCCCCAGGAACGCCATCACACGCCGACACATGAACCTGGGGAACCAGAGAGTCAAACAACAGAGATTTAGCATGAAACTATACAGATTAAACTAACAGTTGTATACTGTCAGGAATATTCACCTAGAGACACTGAACATGGATACATATAGCCTACATCTGAATGGACCAATATTACAGTCAACATAGATCTGTGTGTTGTCAGGACCTCAACTTAGCCTTTTGATGGTCAGTAGTACTGTACTAAGTTGGTACTCCATGTTCATCAGCTAGTTAGTGTTATCAACTATCAAATAAAACAGACCTGAACACGAGCGATAAACAACCAGCAGCTGCATGTAGCTGTGGTCATATCAACACATACAATCAAAGAGAGAGGGAAGTGGGCTGCTTTTGAGTCACAGAAGAACACATTTGGTTTATTCATCATGTGTTGCATCAGGCCTCATACAACATATCTCTATGACCCCCTCCATTCTGAGGAAATAAAGAAGAGGTAGATAGTGTTTTGTTCGATACAGACAAGATCTAATGAAGACTGCTTCAGCTACACACAAACTGGACAGTTTTATCTCCATCTCTGCATTCAAAGACTCAATCATTTACACTTACTGACACTTGTGGCTGCTTTGCATCATGTATTGTTGTCTCCACCTTTTTGCCCTTTGTGCTGTTTTATGCGCCTAATAATGTTTGTACCACATTTGTGCTGCTACCAGGTCGTGTTGCTGCCATGTTGTGTCACTATCAGGTTGTTGTTATGTTGTGTTACTACTAGAGGTCGACCGAATATGATTTTTCAACGCCGATACCGATTATTGGAGAACCAAAAAAAGCCGATACCGATTAATCAGCCAATTTTTTAAATGTATTTGTAATAATGACAATTACAACAATACTGAATGAACACTTATTTTAACTTAATATAATACATCAATAAAATCAATTTTGCCTCAAATAAATAATGAAACATGTTCAATTTGGTTTAAATAATGCAAAAACAAAGTGTTGGAGAAGAAAGTAAAAGTGCAATATGTGCCATGTAAAAAAGCTAACGTTTAAAGTTCCTTGCTCAGAACATGAGAACATAAGAAAGCTGGTGGTTCCTTTTAACATGAGTCTTCAATATTCCCAGGTAAGACGTTTTAGGTTGTAGTTATTATAGGAATTATCGGACTATTTCTCTCTATACCATTTGCATTTCATATACCTTTGACTATTAGATGTTCTTATAGGCACTTTAGTATTGCCAGTGTAACAGTATAGCATCCGTCCCTCTCCTCGCCCCTACTTGGGCTCGAACCAGGAACACATCGACAACAGCCACCCTCGAAGCATTATTACCCATCGCTCCACAAAAGCCACGGCCCTTGCAGAGCAAGAGGAACAACTACTCCAAGTTTCAGAGCGAGTGACGTCACCGATTGAAACGCTATTAGCGTGCACACCGCTAACTAGCTTGCCATCTCACATCGGTTACACCAGCCTAATCTCAGGAGTTGATAGGCTTGAAGTCATAAACAGCTCAATGCTTGAAGCATTGCGAAGAGCTGCTGGCAAAACGCATGAAAGTGCTGTTTGAATGAATGCGTACGAGCCTGCTGCTGCCTACCATCGCTCGGTCAGACTGCTCTATCAACTCATAGACTATAATATAATAACACATAGAAATACGAGTCTTTGGTCATTAATATGGTCGAATCTGGAAACTATCATTTCGAAAACAAAACGTTTATTATTTCAGTGAAATACGGAACCATTACGTATTGTATCTAACGGGTGGCATCCCTAAGTCTAAATATTGCTGTTACATTGTAAACCCTTCACTGTTATGACATAATTATGTACAATCCTGGCAAATTAATTACGGTCTTTGTTAGGAATAAATGGACTTCACACAGTTCGCAATGAGCCAGGCGGGCCAGACTGCTTGCACGGAACGCAAGAGAAGTGACACAATTTCCCTAATTATAAGAAATTCATGTTAGCAGGCAATATTAACTAAATATGCAGGTAAAAAAATATATACTTGTGTATTGATTTTAAAGAAAGGCATTGATATTTATGGTTAGGTTTGGTGCAACGACAGTGCTAAATCATCACCTGTTTGGCGAAGTAGGCTGTGATTCGCTGAGAAATTAATGGGCACCGCATCGATTACATGCAACGCAGGAGACGCTAGATAAACTAGTAATATCATCAACCATGTGTAGTTAACTAGTGATTATGTGAAGATTGATTGTATTTTATAAGTTTAATGTTTAACTGACTTGCCAAGTTAAATAAAGGTGTAAATATATATATATTTATTTTTAAATCGGCCAAAAAACTTGAAATCGGCTCCAATTAATCGGCCATTCCGATTAATCGGTCGACCTCTAGTTACTACCATGCTGCGTTGTCATGTGTTGCGGCCATGCTGTGTTGTCGTCTTAGGTCTCTCGTCATGTAGTGTTGTCTCTCTTGTCTTGAAGTGTTTTGTCCTACTTTTTTTTATTTTTTTATCCCAGCCCCTGTCCCTGCAAGAAGCGTTTTGCCTCTTGGTAGGCCATCATTTTAAATATCAATTTGCTCTTAGCTGACTTGATTTGTTAAATAAAGGTTAAATAAATACACAGAAAGGGCTGATGTAGGCTACATTCCTTAAAACCTCTACAGGATCGGTATCCCCCACGGGACGTTAATGTGATTAGCATGAGGTGATTAGCATTTAAGGTTTCAAAGCTTAAATTCTTGTTAATATACAGTGGGGCAAAAAAGTATTTAGTCAGCCACCAATTGTGCAAGTTTTCCCACTTAAAAAGATGAGAGGCCTGTAATTTTCATCATAGGTACACTTCAACTATGACAGACAAAATGAGAAAAAAAATCCAGAAAATCACATTGTAGGATTTTTAATGAATTTATTTGCAAATTATGGTGATATTTAATGGATCAATCCAAAACTTTGTACATACACTGCTTTGTACAAAACACTTGTTTTTTTCTAGTAGCCAAAATATAAATTGCGCCTGGGCTGGAATACCACATTATGGCCTTTCTCTTGCATTTCAAAGATGATGGTACAAAAAACGCTTGTTTTTACCATATCGAATGTATTATATTCTCCTACATTAATTTCACATTTCTACAAACTTCAAAGTGTTTCCTTTCAAATGGTATCAAGAATATGCATATCCTTGCTTCAGGTCCTGAGCTACAGGCAGTTAGATTTGGGTATGTCATTTTAGGCGACAATTGGAAAAAAGTGGTGGATCCTTAAGAGGTTTTAACAGCTTGACAGTTCATTTTTAGTTGAGGATGAACAAGAACTAGTGTGAAATTGCATAGTTGTTACTCCTTCGTCCTTCCTGCATTTCTCAATGTGTGAAAATCCCACAGCTCATGATGTATAGGGACAATTCCATGGTAACAGAGTGAAGCTGAGACAGATTTTTCACTTTAAAATCTAGGTCAAACAAAAACTGCAAAGTTAAAGTTGCACTATGCAGGAATCTCTACCCAATTTCCTGGTTGCTAAAACTCTAATAGCTAGCCTAATTTCAGTTTATATGACAAAATAAGCTAGTATAATGTAGAGAATCATTGTACCATCAAAACCCCTGTGACATATAGTTTCCATAATCAAAATAATAGTTTTTTCAGACGCAAAAACAAAACCTGACGGAAAGCATAGGAATAGTGCACAGATCTACCAATTCCTATACTTGATTTCAAGCAGAATGATCGATCTATAACTCATATTTCTATGTGAATTTGGTCGGTCGCCCAAACATTTACATATTTTCACTTTAAACAAACCATACAACTATATGCACAATGACTACTTTGAACAATTTCCACAGAAAATGTTCCAAAAACACACAGTGCACATGCAACATTTGGTAAAAGAATGATGGTTTGTGCTGTTTGTGCAGTTCTGTTAATGTGGAAATACCCCTACGCATCAAGAGCTGTGGGATTGAGAAACGCAGGAAGGAGGGAGGAGTAACAACTATGTAATTTCACACTAGTTTAATTCTTGTTCATCCTCAACTAAAAACAAACTGTCAAGCTGTTAAGGAATGTAGCCTACATCAGCTCGTTCTGTGTAGCTGAAGCTGTCTTCATTAGATATTTGTCTGTATTGTCCAAAACACCAGCTAGCTCATCTTCTTTCCTTTCTCAAAACTTTGTTACCATGGAACTGCCCATAGGCCTAACTACTTAAGTCATAAACAACAATGCTCTGTACATACTCTGGAACTAATGACTAAAGTACTCATAGTGGATGCATAGTTGACATATAGTTATACATACAGACCAGTAGTGGCACAGGATGGTGTTTTGCAGTATATTTACCGTCTCCATCCGGTCATGGGTGCCACTGCTCCCTTGAGAGGGTGCATGAATGTTGTTATGACAGCAACAGGCCATGTTACCATGAGAACCAGAGTCAGGAAGATGGCACGTATAGGTACCAGGAAGATTCCCAGGAATACACACTGCAAAGAGAGAGAAAAAAACATCACACACACACCAGTTTCTTTTTACAGATCTACACCGTGTTAAGGTTACTGACTTCATGTCACTGAAAGGATTTTAAAGAGCCATTTTAAAACACACATTTCCTAACCAACATATATAATGCGCAACGATTACAACCATTAAGCAAGGAATACGCACGTTATAGACTTTTCATTCTAGAAATTCACATGGTTGGAGGAATTTCTAGAGGGTACATAAATGCCTCCATTGTTTGTGTTACACAATAACAAGGCATTACAAAAGGATTGTCAGGGTTTCATAGGCTTAGATTAGCTATGTACCTGTACTGTAGGCTATAGTCACGCACCACCAGCCGAGGAGCTATAGAGGACAACCACCCGGCTGCGCTCAACTGTTTATGTTTGAATACCAACCCCCGTTCTGAGACGGATAAATTAATGAGTTAATCGATTTATTTTACATTTTATACTCACTTTGATAATGTCAGCCTTGGCCAATTTCACCTCCTGCACAAAAGGATTAAGGACGGCCGGAAGAAACAGGGATTGCTGCCTGGGTAACGCGAACACTCTCCGGGGAGTCATTCTTCTCGCTCGGGTCGCGGTATGGCGTCAAGAAGCTTTAGAATTGCACAGTAGTGCTGCAATCACCCCACTTCCTCGATTCGAATCTTGCGAATTCTGTTCGCTCTCCGAATGTTGTGATAACATGGTTCACAACAACCACAGAGCAAGGACGAGTGATCTGGCACTCTGCCTCCGATTACTTTTAGGCCCCACCTACTGCACTGGGTTTACGTGGGATTGTAACCTTTTGCCTGGTGAGCAGTGGTGGGGTGAAAACACAAATTTAATTACTTGACACATTGGAAAGAATTTACAAAAAACCCAGAGCAAACGAGAATGCTATTTGACCCTAAACAGAGTACACCGTGGCAGAATACCTGACCACTTTGACTGACCTAAAATCTTTGACTATGTATGCTGTACAGACTCAGTTAGCATAGCTTTGATATTGAGAAAGGCCACCGCAGACCTGGCTCTCAAGAGAAGGCAGGCTATGTGCACATTGCACACAAAATGAGGTGGAAACTGAGCTGCACATCCTAACTGCCTGCCAAATGTATGACCATATTAGAGACACATATTTCCCTCAGATTACACAGACCCACAAAGAATTTAAAAACATCCAATTTTGATAAACTCTCATATATGTTGGGTGAAATACCACAGTGTGCAATCACAACAGCAAGATGTGTGACCTGTTGCCACAAGAAAAGGGCAACCAGTGAAGAACAAACACCATTATAAATAAACCTATATTTATGTTAATTTATTTTCCCTTTTGTACTTGAACTATTTGCACACCATGCCAATAAAGCCCCTTAAATTGAAATTGATTGGCTGAAATAAACAGAGTGAACAAGTCAAATATTCATGTTGAATTACAAAATGTATAATTTTGAAGCAACTTTACAAGATTAGTTCATGTACATCAGGGTGGCATTCAATAGACTAGATATGGGGCCTAAAGAAAAGAAAACACAGAAATACCCATAGAAGAATAAGAATAGTCATTGAGGTTTCGATTCACAGCTTAGCAATTGGGGTCAAATTGTTGTGTTCATTTGTATGAAATGAACTAAGTCATATCTCAAGTGCAAAGGCATACTATGGCTGGCATGATGATGTGCTCTGCTCCATAATAAAAACCACAACAAAGCGTTTTTCAGACCTTCATCCATCCACAAGATGTCACCTGTTAGTCAAATATGGCATTGACCACAGAGGTACTGTATGTAAGGGCCCTCAGAACAGCTCAACAAGGACCTGAATACAGATGCACAGTATGAAGTGTACTTGAGAAAAAACGTTTTAGAACTACACCTATTTATAGGCTATTCATTTAATGATTACAAATTGTGCGCTAGTAGGCTACAGAAAGGCATAGTCATATCTAGTGTGACAGTCCCATCTAGTAAGAAACGTTAAGGGCGTTTCTCTCTCTCTCTCACACACACATATATATATTGACCATCCATCTTTATTATTTTACAGACAGAGAATGACACATTGCACAAAACATTATGAAAAAGCATATGAATCAAAACAAAATGACTAGTATCAAAACAACAAAACAAAAAGATGATTACACAATACTTATGTGGTACTTCTCTTGTCATGACTCCATCATGCAACAACAAACCAGATACAGTCTCTAGGCAGTCCGTGCCTTTCATCTCCCTGTACCATCAGTGAAACAATAGACAGATCCTTCAAAATGGAGAATTAGGTCTCCATATTTGTGCAGTACCCCTGTATAGTCTAATACAAAGTGCTCGCCCTATTTGAAGAATAAGGTGTGTCTATAAGTACTTCTGAAAATAGTCTGAACAGAATGTAGAAAAACTGCATATCAAATATAGGATCATGCAAATAAACATTTTCTATAAGCACCATTATCTGTCCAGACATATTGTGCAAATTCATATTTTCAAATGTATTCCACAACACTGAAATTGCTATTGACTATTTCTCATTCTATTGCGGTATCATGTAGTCTCTAGATTGCAGACATAGCAGTAAATATAGACAGCATTCATTCTCCAGATGATGCAATACTGCTCAGGTGAAGGTACATTTATATAGGAGAATATCTTCCAGTACAACACTGCCTGTCTCTATGTAGTGTGGACATACCGGATGTCTGAGTTTCTAATAACAAACAAGGGGGTAAAGAGATCAAAGTAAATCATAACATAGAAACTGATAATATCACACAGTAATATAATACAAAATCCTGTTGCCTATGTTCAGCCTGTGTAGATGGTCCCACGGTGTGTTAGAGGGTGTCTTTAGTTTCTAGGCTAGGGTGCAGGATAGGCTGGTTGGATAGGGATGGGGGAATCAGTCCGCTGAGAGCTTAGCCAACGTCTATGCGTCTCACTGTTGCTTAGTGACAACCCAGCCAGTCCTTTGTAATCTCGCCCAGTTTGACGATCTTCAGGCTACTGTCATCCATTTTGAAGTAGTGGGCACCTTTGAAGAAGTAGGTGTAATCTGGAAAACAAACATTATGATGAGAGACAAGGTACATCAAAATCATCACATCCAGTGCATCAAATATACATCTAATTTCAACTTGAGCAAGCCACGAGGCCTTACACACTAGAAGGGAAAATTTGAGCGAGTGTAAAATATGTCCCCTAGAAGCTTATAACTTCGTAACACACTATCATCTCAGCCAGAGGAAGAGTACATGATGATGTCACTCGTCTCCTCAGTAAAAACACCCAATCAGGAATCAGCGGTGGAGGAGCTCAGGCTAATTAGAATGAAGACAGAGGTACCTCTGTGAAGCAGCACAGGCTGGCTCTATCGAACACTGTTTCTTAGTCGGAAAGCGCAGTGTGTGATGTAAAAAAACACTGGTTAACTGCCATAGACTTAAGATTTACCTCCTGTGTTATACTACTCTCGCTGCTTGCTCTCTACTTCCTCCTCTCTCTACTCTCTCCTCCTGCCTCTGCTCTCTCTCCTTGCTCTCTCTCCTCCTCTCTACTCTCTCCTCCTGCCTCTGCTCTCTCTCCTTGCTCTCTCTCTCCTCCTACCTCTACTCTTTCTCCTTGCTTTCTCGCTTTCCTCTACTCAGTCCTTCCTCTCTCTCGCCTTCTGCCTCTACTCTCTCTCCTTGCTCTCTCTCTCCTCCTACCTCTACTCTCTCTCCTTGCTTTCTCACTTTCCTCTACTCAGTCCTTCCTCTCTCTCGCCTTCTGCCTCTACTCTCTCTCCTTGCTCTCTCTCTCCTCATACCTCTACTCTCTCTCCTTGCTTTCTCGCTTTCCTCTACTCAGTCCTTCCTCTCTCTCGCCTTCTGCCTCTACTCTCTCTCCTTGCTCTCTCTCTCCTACCTCTACTCTCTCTCCTTGCTTTCTCGCTTTCCTCTACTCAGTCCTTCCTCTCTCCCGCCTTCTGCCTCTACTCTCTCTCCTTGCTCTCTCTCGCATCCTACCTCTAATCTCTCTCCTCCTGCCTCTACCCTCTATTCTGTCTCCTTGCTCTCTCTTCCTGCCTCTACTCTCTCCTCCGGCCTCTACTCTCTCTCCTCCAGCCTCTACCCTCTCTTGCCCTCTACTTTCTCTCCTTGCTCTCTCCTCCTGCCTCTACTCTCTACTACTCCCTCTACTCTCTCTCCTGCTGCCTCCTCCTGCCTCTACTCTCTCCTCCTGCGTCTGCTCCCTCTCCTTGCTCTCTCTCCTCCTGCCTATCGGGCGTGCAATGATGGAGGAGGGGGGGAATGAAACAGTTTAGGTTGTTTTAAGTAAACTTTAAAGTAAGTTTTAAGTAAATTAAATGACATCTTAATGGCATCGGACCGAGGCTCTGCATCTGTCCTCGTGCTCCTAGACCTTAGTGCTGATTTTGATACCATCGATCACCACATTCTTTTGGAGAGATTGGAAACCCAAATTGGTCTACACGGACAAGTTCTGGCCTGGTTTAGATCTTATTGTCACGGTTCATGAATCCACTGCCTCCCTCTCTCTTTCTCTCTCTCTCTCTCTCTCTCTCCCTCTCTCTCTCTCTCTCTCCAGTGTTTGTGTGGGCGTGGTTCCCAATCTCGGCCTGATTGTCTGCGCCAGCTGGAACCACTTATCTTCCCTTTATATGTTCTGTTACCAGTGTTTCTTGTTGTCAGATCGTTGTTTCTTCTCTGAGGTTGTGTCGTGTGTCCGTGCTCTTCTCTTGTGTGGATTATCTGCTGTGCTCCTTCCTACTCATCCGGACACACTCCCCTTGTTTTCTCAGCACGTTATCATTGGAAGATGCGCCCGAGTTCCTGGGTCGGATTCCTTCTGAGTACAGTCTGTCTGTCATGTTGCTGCTGTGAACTACATTCATTAAACCATCGTTGCTTGCATCTTGCATCCGCCTCTGTGTTGTAACAGAACGATCTGACCAGACCATGGATGCAGCGAGTTCAACGAGTCTGACCGAATTCCTTTCCCGCAGTATCACGAGAATGGATCAACAAGAGGAGAACATCTCCAGCACAGGTCGGGCAGTACAAGCCCTTTCGACGCAGGTATACCAGCTGACCCAACAATTGCAACATCTGAGGGGTTCCGCTGCGCCACCTACACCGGCAGTTCAACCCGCCCCGCCAGAGCCGGATTCCCAGCTAGATCCACGGCTACCGACACCAGAGGGTTATTCAGGTGATCCTGACTATTGCAGAGCCTTTCTTACGAGATGTTCCATGCATTTCTCGTTGCAGCCACGGACCTTCAACCGTGAACAGTCTAAGGTAGCATTCGTACTCACACTGCTATCAGGCAAAGCGTCTCTCTGGGGAACGGCGGTGTGGGCGAACCAGGACCCATGCTGCACCTCTTTCCAGACACTCTCCGAGGAGATGAGAAGGGTCTTCGATCGGGCCGTGGCGGGTAGGGAGACGGCCAGACTACTCGCTGACCTTCGCCAAGGAGACCATTCAGTATCGGAATACTCCATCCAATTCCGCACTCTGGCCGCAGAGTGTCAGTGGAATGAGGAGGCGCAGTGGGACATGTTCCTGCATGGGCTGGAGGACCGGATCCAGAAGGAGATTTATGTTCTGGACCTTCCCAGGAGTTTAAATGGACTAGTGGAACTAGCCCTGAGGGTCGACGCTCGTCTGAGTCGTATTGGCCGCCGAGCATGCCCTAACAGACCGTATAACGACACGGAGGGCTGGCATGCCAGCGTCGGGAACACGGCCAGTTCAGCTTCCGCTCACGAACCCATGCAGCTGGGGAGAGCTCGCCTCTCCCGGGAAGAGAGGGAGAGGCGGAGATCCCAAGGACTCTGTCTCTACTGTGGTAGAGCGGGCCACTTTATCCACTCCTGCCCGGTAAAAGATCAGGCCCGGTAGTAAACATGAGGCTACTATCGGGTGGTGTCACCACAGAGAAGACCTCATCATCTACTCTCCTCCCGGTAAGACTAAGATGGGCCACCCACACGCACGACACCCAAGCCTTACTGGACTCAGGAGCAGAGGGTAATTTCATGGACTTCAAGCTCGCTCACAAACTCCAGATCCCTATCACCTCACTCACGCACAAGATATCCGTCAACGCTCTCAATGGTCAAGAACTCCCCAACATTTCTCACACCACTGAACCTATCACACTCATCACTTCTGGCAATCACACTGAGACACTATCATTCCTACTCATGGACTCACCCCTTGCACCACTAGTTCTCGGCCACCCTTGGCTCACCCAACACAACCCCAGAGTTGACTGGGGTCATAACTCTATATCCATGTGGAGTAACAAGTGTCTTGAGTCCTGTTTAGTGTCTGCTTGTTCGTCTGTGTCTGATTCTGTGTTTCTAGAGGAGGCAGTGGATTTGTCTAACGTGCCCGTTGAATACCTCGACCTGAAGGAGGTGTTCAGTAAGTCCCGTGCTGCTTCTCTTCCTCCGCATCGTCCCTATGACTGTGCAATAGAATTATTGCCAGGTGAGTCTCCGCCTAAAGGCAAGTTATATTCACTTTCTGTTCCTGAGAGGGAGGCTATGGAGAGATACATCTCTGGTTCTCTGGCATCTAAATTCATTCGTCCTTCCTCTTCTCCAGCGGGGGCGGGGTTCTTCTTTGTGGGGAAGAAGGACGGATCTCTGCGTCCTTGCATTGATTACCGTGGGTTGAATAACATCACAGTGAAGAATACCTATCCCTTACCGTTGATGTCCTCCGCCTTTGAAAGGTTACAGGGAGCATCCGTGTTCACTAAGTTGGATTTACGTAATGCATATCATTTGGTTCGCATAAGGGAGGGGGGACGAATGGAAGACCGCGTTTAACACCCCCAGAGGGCACTTCGAATACTTGGTCATGCCTTTTGGGCTATCCAACTCCCCAGCGGTTTTCCAGGCACTCGTCAATGACGTGCTGAGAGATATGATTGATCAGTTCATATATGTTTACCTGGATGACATACTGATTTTTCTTCTTCTCTCCAGGAACACGCTCAACACGTCAGACGAGTGCTTCAGAGGTTGTTGGAGAATGGACTTTTTGTCAAGGCGGAGAAATGCATTTTTCATGCACAATCCGTTCCATTCCTAGGTTACATCGTCTCGACTGAAGGTATTCGCATGGATCCCGACAAGGTTAAGGCTGTGGTGGATTGGCCAAGCCCAGATTCCCGTAAGGCCCTACAGAGGTTTCTGGGATTCGCCAATTTCTACCGGCGTTTCGTTCGCAACTTTAGCCAGATAGTCGCTCCTCTTACCGCCTTAACCTCTCCCAGAGTGACGTTCAGGTGGTCCGATACAGCCGAGGCTGCATTCGCCAAACTCAAGAGCCGCTTTGTTTCGGCTCCTATCCTCATAGCTCCCGATCCCTCGCGTCAGTTCGTGGTGGAGGTGGACGCTTCAGAGGTGGGGGTAGGTGCGGTACTTTCCCAACGTTCCTCTTCTGACGACAAGATGCACCCTTGCGCGTTCCTTTCCCATCGGTTATCACCTGCGGAACGCAACTACGACATTGGCAACAGAGAGTTGTTGGCAGTGAAGTTAGCACTGGAGGAGTGGCGCCATTGGTTAGAGGGTTCGGGGTACCTTTTATAGTTTGGACCGATCACAAGAATTTGGAGTATATCAGAACCGCCAAGCGACTCAACTCCAGGCAGGCGCGGTGGGCACTCTTTTTCGGACGTTTTGACTTCTCTCTCTCGTATCGCCCGGGTTCCAAGAATGTCAAACCCGATTCCCTTTCTCACATTTTTGACCATTCCGAACGCCCATCCACTCCCGAGTGCATTCTACCCGGGACCCTAGTGGTCTCCACACTCACATGGGAGGTTGAATCGAGGGTCAAAACGGCCTTAGAGGGGGTCACGCCTCCGCCCGGTTGCCCGCCTAATCGGTTGTTTGTGCCGGAGGGGTGTCGGTCCGATGTTATTCGGTGGGGGCACTGCTCCAACGTAGCGTGTCATCCAGGAGTCAGCCGCACTAGCTTTTTGGTTAAGCAACGCTTTTGGTGGCCACTGATGGCTCGTGACATTCACAGTTTTGTCTTGGCTTGCTCGGTTTGTGCCACTGGGAAGACTTCTAATCGACCCCCAGATGGGTTACTCCAACCGCTGTCGGTCCCTTCGAGACCCTGGTCCCACATCGCGCTAGATTTTGTTACCGGCCTCCCGCCCTCCCAGGGCAAGACGGTTGTTTTAACCGTGGTGGACCGGTTCTCGAAGGCGGCTCATTTTATTCCCTTGCCTAAATTACCATCTGCCAAGGAGACAGCGGTAACTGTCGTGGATCACGTCTTTCGCTTACATGGCCTGCCGATGGACGTAGTTTCTGACCGGGGCCCCAATTTGTGTCCAAGTTTTGGCAAGAGTTTTGTAGGTTACTGGGAGCGAGTGTCAGCCTGTCTTCAGGGTTTCATCCCCAGAGCAACGGTCAAACGGAGAGGGCCAACCAAGATTTGGAGAGAGTGTTGCGATGTTTGGTTTCTAAGAATCCCTCTTCCTGGAGTCAACAACTCTCTATGGTTGAGTACGCTCACAATTCGTTGCCAGTGGCAGCCACGGGTCTCTCTCCGTTTGAGTGTAGTTTAGGTTACCAGCCACCTATCTTTCCCAGTACGGAGCCCGAGGTCACTGTTCCCTCCGCTCACGCTTTCATCCAGAGGTGCCGTCACGCATGGAGCAGAGCCCGTGAGACTCTTCTCCGGGTGGGGGCGCGCACCAAGGCTAAGGCCGATTGCCACCGGTCGAAGCCTCCGGTATACGTCGTTGGCCAAAGAGTGTGGCTTTCTACTAAGAACATTCCACTCCGATCCGTTTCGAACAAGCTTGCCCCCAAATTTATCGGCCCGTTCAGAGTCACCAGGATCATTAGTCCGGTGGCGGTCCGGCTCAAGCTTCCTCCGGCGTATAGGAGAATTCATCCTACCTTTCATGTGTCTAAAATAAAACCTGTGTTTCAGGCACGCATTAACCCGCCGGTCCCGGTTCCCCCGCCGCCACGACTTGTTGATGGGGAAACCACCTTTTCTGTCAATCGTATTTTGGACTCTAGAAGGAGGGGACGCGGATTCCAGTACCTGGTGGACTGGGAGGGTTACGGCCCGGAGGAGAGAAGTTGGGTACCTGCTAGGGACATTCTGGATCACTCCCTTATCGATGATTTCAATCGACAGGTAAATTCGCCTGGGAACGCCAAGAGGCGTTCCTAGGGGGGGGTATTGTCACGGTTCATGAATCCACTGCCTCCCTCTCTCTTTCTCTCTCTCTCTCTCCAGTGTTTGTGTGGGCGTGGTTCCCAATCTCGGCCTGATTGTCTGCGCCAGCTGGAACCACTTATCTTCCCTTTATATGTTCTGTTACCAGTGTTTCTTGTTGTCAGATCGTTGTTTCTTCTCTGAGGTTGTGTCGTGTGTCCGTGCTCTTCTCTTGTGTGGATTATCTGCTGTGCTCCTTCCTACTCATCCGGACACACTCCCCTGGTTTTCTCAGCACGTTATCATTGGAAGATGCGCCCGAGTTCCTGGGTCGGATTCCTTCTGAGTACAGTCTGTCTGTCATGTTGCTGCTGTGAACTACATTCATTAAACCATCGTTGCTTGCATCTTGCATCCGCCTCTGTGTTGTAACACTTATCTGTCGGAAAGATATCAGTTTGTCTCTGTGAATGGTTTGTCCTCTGACAAATCAACTGTAAATTTCGGTGTTCCTCAAGGTTCCGTTTTAGGACCACTATTGTTTTCACTATATATTTTACCTCTTGGGGATGTCATTCGAAAACATAATGTTAACTTTCACTGCTATGCGGATGACACACAGCTGTACATTTCAATGAAACATGGTGAAGCCCCAAAATTGCCCTTGCTAGAAGCATGTGTTTCAGACATAAGGAAGTGGATGGCTGCAAACTTTCTACTTTTAAACTCGGACAAAACAGAGATGCTTGTTCTAGGTCCCAAGAAACAAAGAGATCTTCTGTTGAATCTGACAATTAATCTTAATGGTTGTACAGTCGTCTCAAATAAAACTGTGAAGGACCTCGGCGTTACTCTGGACCCTGATCTCTCTTTTGAAGAACATATCAAGACCATTTCAAGGACAGCTTTTTTCCATCTACGTAACATTGCAAAAATCAGAAACTTTCTGTCCAAAAATGATGCAGAAAAATTAATCCATGCTTTTGTCACTTCTAGGTTAGACTACTGCAATGCTCTACTTTCCGGCTACCCGGATAAAGCACTAAATGAACTTCAGTTAGTGCTAAATACGGCTGCTAGAATCCTGACTAGAACCAAAAAATGTGATCATATTACTCCAGTGCTAGCCTCTCTACACTGGCTTCCTGTCAAAGCAAGGGCTGATTTCAAGGTTTTACTGCTAACCTACAAAGCATTACATGGGCTTGCTCCTACCTATCTCTCTGATTTGGTCCTGCCGTACATACCTACACGTACGCTACGGTCACAAGACGCAGGCCTCCTAATTGTCCCTAGAATTTCTAAGCAAACAGCTGGAGGCAGGGCTTTCTCCTATAGAGCTCCATTTTTATGGAACGGTCTGCCTACCCGTGTCAGAGACGCAAACTCGGTCTCAACCTTTAAGTCTTTACTGAAGACTCATCTCTTCAGTGGGTCATATGATTGAGTGTAGTCTGGCCCAGGAGTGGGAAGGTGAACGGAAAGGCTCTGGAGCAACGAACCGCCCTTGCTGTCTCTGCCTGGCCGGTTCCCCTCTTACCACTGGGATTCTCTGCCTCTAACCCTATTACAGGGGCTGAGTCACTGGCTTACTGGGGCTCTCTCATGCCGTCCCTGGAAGGGGTGCGTCACCTGAGTGGGTTGATTCACAATGTGGTCATTCTGTCTGGGTTGCCCCCCCCCCTGGGTTGTGCTGTGGGGGAGATCTTTGTGGGCTATACTCAGCCTTGTCTCAGGATGGTAAGTTGGTGGTTGAAGATATCCCTCTAGTGGGGTGGGGGTTGTGCTTTGGTAAAGTGGGTGGGGTTATATCCTTCCTGTTTCGCCCTGTCTGGGGATGTCCTCAGATGGGGCCACAGTGTCTCCTGACCTCTCCTGTCTCAGCCACCAGTATTTATGCTGCAGTAGTTTATGTGTCGGGGGGCTAGGGTCAGTTTGATATATCTGGAGTACTTCTTCTGTCCTATTTGTTGTCCTCTGTGAATCTAAGTGTGCATTCTCTAATTCTCTCCTTCTCTCTTTCTTTCTTTCTCTCTCGGAGGACCTGAGCCCTAGGACCATGCCCCAGGACTACCTGACATGATGACTCCTTGCTGTCCCCAGTCCACCTGACCGTGCTGCTGCTCCAGTTTCAACTGTTCTGCCTTATTATTATTCGACCATGCTGGTCATTTATGAACATTTGAACATCTTGGCCATGTTCTGTTATAATCTCCACCCGGCACAGCCAGAAGAAGACTGGCCACCCCACATAGCCTGGTTCCTCTCTAGGTTTCTTCCTAGGTTTTGGCCTTTCTAGGGAGTTTTTCCTAGCCACCGTGCTTCTACACCTGCATTGCTTGCTGTTTGGGGTTTTAGGCTGGGTTTCTGTACAGCACTTTGAGATATCAGCTGATGTACGAAGGGCTATATAAATACATTTGATTTGATTTGAAGTAACGTCTTTGTTGTTGTAATATCTAAACAGACGTGGCAGTTTCACCACTAAGGATTCCAGCTTTTAGGCCAGGTGCCAGTTCACAATGAGAGGACTGGCTGGGTCAGGTTGGGTTCTAACTGCCAGGAATGTAAGCCTGCAGCCAGTGGTGTGTCAGTACAGCTCAGACTGAAGCAGGAAGCAGTGCTCTCTTTCTCTCTCTATTTCTCTCCAGTAGATATCCCAATGGGCACACACTGGTTGAAGCAACATTGTTTCCACATGAGTTCAATGAAATTACATTGAACCAAAGTGGAATAGACGTTGAATTGACGTCTGTGTCCAGTGGGTATCTCTCTCTATATCCCTACCCCTCTTCCTCATCCTTCTCTTCCCACCCACCCCCCCTCTCTCTCTGTCTCCCTCTCTACCTCTACCCCCTCCCCCTCTCTCTCTCTCGCTCCCTCTCTACCTCTATCCACCTGCTCTGTGTGTGTGGTGATGTCACTCTAAGTGATGTTCAATAAAGTATCTATTATACAGTATTGTTTTCTACTATGCTTACCGATGCCATTCAGACTAAAGGCAGAGTCAATGCCGTCTGGGATTCCGTTCCAGGAGTCAGCGATGAGCTTGGGGAAGCCAGGGTCCATCTTTTTCTTGGCTTCATTGTACCTGGAGGGGCATGATAACACACAGAGGCCATGATACCAATGTTTAGTCATAAGTACATGATGCTATGTTCGTCTGTTAGGTACGAGAGAATTGGTCCGTTTTGGTTGACAAATCACAGCTGTCATGCAAGAGTTAAGTACATACAGCAACAGTATCTTACATTATCCCTGTATTAGGTAAGAGCAGAGTGAGCTGTTTTAACAGTCCATTGGAAGCTAAGGTCTTTAATTAAAAGCAGACATGGCTCAGCACAGCAGCACACCAACACATCAACACACAGTGACGTCTATAGAATTAGATTTTAAAGTAATTCTAATTCTATAGCGATGTCATCACTACAATCCCGAGTGGATCAGACACAGGCTTTGGTAGGGGTTGTGTTGTGGTGACTCACCTCCAGAACTGGTCTCCAGCGAACAGATAGGTCTTCTGGCTCTTTCCAAAGGAGAAGGCTGCGTCAATGCCTTTCAGGTCTGTGGGCAGGCCTATAGAGGAGATTCTCTTGGGGTAGCCTTTCTCTATCTGGTCTGCATTGAAGATCCACATCTCATTGCCTATATGAGAGAGAGAGGAGGGGAGAGATGGCAAATGAGCACAGGTCAAGATGCTCACAGGGAAGGGTTTGTGAGGATAGAGTTTCTCTAAACTCTTACCTTTTCATTAGCCACAGAGAGACAATGATCATAGGAGTTGGCAAGACAGTACAAACAGATCTGGGGCCAGGCTAACATTTAATCATATCTTGTGGTTAGGGAGGACTGGATAAATGATTGAGGAAATGTGACTCCTAGCTTTACAATTGAAGGGCTGGATGGAAAATAAATGGTTCTGTTCTACAAGGCCAAGCATTCATCTTCTTAAATAGAGACACTATGTTTTGGAAGAGCTCTGATTTCATGGAGCTTTTCTAAAGGAGAATGGCATGCTTCTACAATGCATGGCATGTATTATAAACCACTAATAACTACTTACAGAACTAATGTCCAAAATGTCCAAACCACATACTAGCAGTATACTTGACTGAAATACTAAAAGACACACTTATGATTCTCTGAATGGTGAACTTCTTAGAAGTAGGATGTTATTTAGTGGAAATTGTCACAGCCGTTTAATGGTGATAGAGAGAGGAAACCGCCATGAAAATGTCATTGTGTGTTTTTCTGATCAAGTCAATAAGCACAGCAATGAAATGCATATATGCAAGCGTGCAATCCTGGATTGTTCTCCTGTGTATCAACATCAATGACAACTAATCTACATACTCTCCCATTCATACATACAAAAAAACTGTATGTATGTATTAGGGTTGAATGGCGGGAAACAGGTTACTGAGATTTACCACTCCCCTTTCCCAGGATAAATACAGTAACTGTGAGAAACCGGTTACTGAGCTTTACCACTCCCCTTTCCCAGGATAAATACAGTGACTTCCCTGAGGATAAATAAATACAGTAACTGTGAGAAACCGGTTACTGAGATTTACCACTCCCCTTTCCCGGATAAATACAGTAACTGTGAGAAACCGGTTACTGAGATTTACCACTCCCCTTTCCCAGGATAAATACAGTAACTGTGAGAAACCGGTTACTGAGATTTACCACTCCCCTTTCCCAGGATAAATACAGTAACTGTGAGAAACCGGTTACTGAGATTTACCACTCCCCTTTCCCAGGATAAATACAGTAACTGTGAGAAACCGGTTACTGAGATTTACCACTCCCCTTTCCCGGAATAAATACAGTAACTGTGAGAAACCGGTTACTGAGATTTACCACTCCCCTTTCCCAGGATAAATACAGTAACTGTGAGAAACCGGTTACTGAGATATACCACTCCCCTTTCCCAGGATAAATACAGTAACTGTGAGAAACCGGTTACTGAGATTTACCACTCCCCTTTCCCAGGATAAATACAGTAACTGTGAGAAACCGGTTACTGAGATTTACCACTCCCCTTTCCCAGGATAAATACAGTAACTGTGAGAAACCGGTTACTGAGATTTACCACTCCCCTTTCCCGGGATAAATACAGTAACTGTAAGAAACCAGTTACTGAGATTTACCACTCCCCTTTCCCAGGATAAATACAGTAACTGTGAGAAACCGGTTACTGAGCTTTACCACTCCCCTTTCCCAGGATAAATACAGTAACTGTGAGAAACCGGTTACTGAGATTTACCACTCCCCTTTCCCAGGATAAATACAGTAACTGTGAGAAACCGGTTACTGAGATATACCACTCCCCTTTCCCAGGATAAATACAGTAACTGTGAGAAACCGGTTACTGAGATTTACCACTCCCCTTTCCCGGGATAAATACAGTAACTGTGAGAAACCGGTTACTGAGATTTACCACTCCCCTTTCCCAGGATAAATACAGTAACTGTGAGAAACCGGTTACTGAGATTTACCACTCCCCTTTCCCAGGATAAATACAGTAACTGTGAGAAACCGGTTACTGAGATTTACCACTCCCCTTTCCCGGGATAAATACAGTAACTGTAAGAAACCAGTTACTGAGATTTACCACTCCCCTTTCCCAGGATAAATACAGTAACTGTGAGAAACCGGTTACTGAGCTTTACCACTCCCCTTTCCCAGGATAAATACAGTAACTGTGAGAAACCGGTTACTGAGATTTACCACTCCCCTTTCCCGGGATAAATACAGTAACTGTAAGAAACCGGTTACTGAGATTTACCACTCCCCTTTCCCAGGATAAATACAGTAACTGTGAGAAACCGGTTACTGAGATTTACCACTCCCCTTTCCCGGAATAAATACAGTAACTGTAAGAAACCGGTTACTGAGATTTACCACTCCCCTTTCCCAGGATAAATACAGTAACTGTGAGAAACCGGTTACTGAGATTTACCACTCCCCTTTCCCAGGATAAATACAGTAACTGTGAGAAACCGGTAAATTATAATAAATGATTTATATGAACAGCATAGCGTGAAATGGAATTGTTAAATTATTTGCAATTTCTAAATCTTATTTTTCTACGGCCTCATGATGAATCAACGCTCAGGTTGGGGACAGACAGCCTATCTCAGGGTGGGGACAGACAGCCCATCTCAGGGTGGGGACAGACAGCCTATCTCAGGGTGGGGACAGACAGCCCATCTCAGGTTGGGGACAGACAGCCTATCTCAGGGTGGGGACAGACAGCCCATCTCAGGGTGGGGACAGACAGCCCATCTCAGGGTGGGGACAGACAGCCCATCTCAGGTTGGGGACAGACAGCCTATCTCAGGGTGGGGACAGACAGCCCATCTCAGGGTGGGGACAGACAGCCCATCTCAGGGTGGGGACAGACAGCCCATCTCAGGGTGGGGACAGACAGCCCATCTCAGGGTGGGGACAGACAGCCCATCTCAGGGTGGGGACAGACAGCCCATCTCAGGGTCGGGACAGACAGCCCATCTGCGAGTGGGGACAGACAGCCCATCTCAGGGTGGGGACAGACAGCCCATCTCAGGGTGGGGACAGACAGCCCATCTCAGGGTGGGGACAGACAGCCCATCTCGGGGTGGGGACAGACAGCCCATCTCAGGGTGGGGACAGACAGCCCATCTCAGTATGGAGCGTAGTTCACTGTGCATATAGACCTATCATCTCATCATGGTAACTTTACTTATTGTGACAGGTGGGCCTACATTTGCTACAGCATAGTCTATGCTCAGTAAAAGAACGACTGAATGCACCTCTAATTTACCCATCTCCATCTGGCTTCCAGGGGTCGCCTTGTTTTTTTTATCTGTAAAGATAGAACATGTTTTGTATTGCAGCTGCAGAGTTTTAAAACAGCCTGTCATTCGAATATTGTTGCTTTAAATCAGTGCCCGCGCAGTCTTTCTCTCTCTCCATCAACTCCATTCAAAATAGATCATCCTGCTCTAGATTGACATACAACCCTATATATAGATGTCCTTGCCTACCTCTATCAGGTAATACATTCAATAAGGTATTAACCTTATATTTAGCTAATTAATGATGAGTTATGCATAATAAGCTTATAACTTATAGCCTCTGTCTCTTGTGCAATACACAAGCACCTCTGCTCCCCTGGCCTCCTTAAAAAAACGCTCCTTAGCTCTTGGAGTCCCATGCAGGAAAAGCCAGACTAGAATAGCTTGCTGGACAATAGACAATTATACCAATAGACTATTCGAAGAGGGACGCAAGCTCTTCTTTTGCTGAATGTTAAATACAGCAGCCAATAGAACTCACAGGTAGTTTGAAAGAAGAGCGAACTCACGATGGTGGTAGGTTATAACAGTTATTTATTCAGACCCATAACCATTCAATCTTCATGAAGAGAAGTGAAAGCCTTCTGCATCTAATCCTGGTCCTATATTACTCAAGGATGTCATTAGAATGATGAAGATAAGGACATCAAAAACTTATTTCATTTAACTGTTGAAAGTGAGGAAGGAATGAAGCGTCAGCCTACTAATTATACAAATTCCAAAATTAAAATCAAATTTCTAGGCTATACTTGTAACTTTGTAGGCCACATGTTCTGCTTCAGAATTGCATGTTCTATTCTGCTTAATCTTTGGTGACTTTAATATTCACATGGAAAAGTCCACAGACCCACTCCAAAAGGCTTTCGGAGCCATCATTGACTCAGTGGGTTACCGGTTTCCCAACATGTCTCTGGACCCACTCACTGTCACAGTCATACTCTGGACCTAGCTTTGTCCCATGGAATAAATGTTGTGGATCTTAATGTTTTTCCTCATAATCCTGGACTATCGGACCACCGTTTTATTACGTTTGCAATTGCAACAAATAATCTGCTCAGACTCCAACCAAGGAACATCAAAAGTCGTGCTATAAATTCACAGACAACACAAAGATTCCTTGATGTCCTTCCAGATTCCCTCTGTCTACCCAAGGACGCCAGAGGACAAAAATGAGTTAACCACCTAACTGAGGAACTCCATTTAACCTTGCGCAATACCCTAGATGCAGTTGCAGTTGCACCCCTAAAAACTAAAAACATTTCTCATAAGAAACTAGCTTCCTGGTACACAGAAAATACCCGAGCTCTGAAGCAAGCTTCCAGAAAATTGGAACGGAAATGGCGCCACACCAAACTGGAAGTCTTCCGACTAGCTTGGAAAGACAGTACCGTGCAGTACCGAAGAGCCCTTACTGCTGCTCGATCATTCTATTTTTCTAACTGAATTGAGGAAAATAAGAACAATCCGAAATTCCTTTTTGATACTGTCGCAAAGCGAACTAAAAAGCAGCATTCCCCAAGAGAGGATGGGGGAATAATATCATGATTATTAGAAAGCAAATTACGGACTCCTCTTTAAATCTGCATATTCCTTCAAAGCTCAGTTGCCCTGAGTCTGCACAACTCTGCCAGGACCTAGGATCAAGAGAGACACTTAAGTGTTTTAGTACTATATCTCTTGACACAATGATGAAAATAATCATGGCCTCTAAACCTTCAAGCTGCATACTGTACCCTATTCCAACTAAACTACTGAAAGAGCTGCTTCCTGTGCTTGGCCTTCCTATGTTGAACATAATAAATGGCTCTCTATCCACCGGATGTGTACCAAACTCACTAAAAGTGGCAGTAATAAAGCCTCTCTTGAAAAAGCCAAACCTTGACCCAGAAAATATAAAAAAACTATCGGCCTATATAGAATCTTCCATTCCTCTCAAAAATTTTAGAAAAGGCTGTTGAGCAGCAACTCACTGCCTTCCTGAAGACAAACAATGTATAGGAAATGCTTCAGTCTGGTTTTAGACCCCATCATAGCACTGAGACTGCACTTGTGAAGGTGGTAAATGACCTTTTAATGGCATCAGATAGAGGCGCTGCATCTGTCCTCGTGCTCCGAGACCTTAGTGCTGCTTTTGATACCATCGATCACCACATTCTTTTGGAGTGATTGGAAACCCAAATTGGTCTACACGGACAAGTTCTGGCCTGGTTTAGATCTTATCTGTCGGAAAGATATCAGTTTGTCTCTGTGAATTGTTTGTCCTTTGACAAATCAACTGTGAATTTCGATGTTCCTCAAGGTTCCGTTTTAGGACCACTATTGTTTTCACTATATATTTTACCTCTTGGGGATGTCATTCGAAAACATAATGTTAACTTTCACTGCTATGCGGATGACACACAGCTGTACATTTCAATGAAACATGGTGAAGCCCCAAAATTGCCCTCGCTAGAAGCATGTGTTTCAGACATAAGGAAGTGGATGGCTGCAAACTTTCTACTTTTAAACTCGGACAAAACAGAGATGCTTGTTCTAGGTCCCAAGAAACAAAGAGATCTTCTGTTGAATCTGACAATTAATCTTAATGGTTGTACAGTCGTCTCAAATAAAACTGTGAAGGACCTTGGCGTTACTCTGGACCCTGATCTCTCTTTTGAAGAACATATCAAGACCATTTCAAAGACAGCTTTTTTCCATCTACGTAACATTGCAAAAATCTGAAACTTTCTGTCCAAAAATTATGCAGAAAAATTAATCCATGCTTTTGTCACTTCTAGGTTAGATTACTGCAATGCTCTACTTTCCGGCTACCCGGATAAAGCACTAAATGAACTTCAGTTAGTGCTAAATACGGCTGCTAGAATCCTGACTAGAACCAAAAAATTTGATCATATTACTCCAGTGCTAGCCTCTCTACACTGGCTTCCTGTCAAAGCAAGGGCTGATTTCAAGGTTTTACTGCTAACCTACAAAGCATTACATGGGCTTGCTCCTACCTATCTCTCTGATTTGGTCCTGCCGTACATACCTACACGTACGCTACGGTCACAAGACGCAGGCCTCCTAATTGTCCCTAGAATTTCTAAGCAAACAGCTGGAGGCAGGGCTTTCTCCTATAGAGCTCCATTTTTATGGAACGGTCTGCCTACCCATGTCAGGGACGCAAACTCGGTCTCAACCTTTAAGTCTCTACTGAAGACTCATCTCTTCAGTGGGTCATATGATTGAGTGTAGTCTGGCCCAGGAGTGGGAAGGTGAACGGAAAGGCTCTGGAGCAACGAACTGCCCTTGCTGTTTCTGCCTGGCCGGTTCCCCTCTTTCCACTGGGATTCTCTGCCTCTAACCCTATTGCAGGGGCTGAGTCACTGGCTTACTGGTGCTCTCTCATACCGTCCCTGGGAGGGGTGCGTCACCTGAGTGGGTTGAGTCACTGATGTGGTCATCCTGTCTGGGTTGGCGCCCCCCCCTTGGGTTGTGCCGTGGCGGAGATCTTTGTGGGCTATACTCAGCCTTGTCTCAGGATGGTAAGTTGGTGGTTGAAGATATCCCTCTAGTGGTGTGGGGGCTGTGCTTTGGCAAAGTGGGTGGGGTTATATCCTTCCTGTTTGGCACTGTCCGGGGGTGTCCTCGGATGGGGCCACAGTGTCTCCTGACCCCTCCTGTCTCAGCCTCCAGTATTTATGCTGCAGTAGTTTATGTTTCGGGGGGCTAGGGTCAGTTTGTTATATCTGGAGTACTTTTCCTGTCCTATTCGGTGTCCTGTGTGAATTTAAGTGTGCTCTCTCTAATTCTCTATTTCTCTCTTTCTTTCTCTCTCTCGGAGGACCTGAGCCCTAGGACCATGCCTCAGGACTACCTGACATGATGACTCCTTGCTGTCCCCAGTCCACCTGGCCGTGCTGCTGCTCCAATTTCAACTGTTCTGCCTTATTATTGGACCATGCTGGTCATTTTATGAACATTTGAACATCTTGGCCATGTTCTGTTATAATCTCCACCCGGCACAGCCAGAAGAGGACTGGCCACCCCACATAGCCTGGTTCCTCTCTAGGTTTCTTCCTAGGTTTTGGCCTTTCTAGGGAGTTTTTCCTAGCCACCGTGCTTCTACACCTGCATTGCTTGCTGTTTGGGGTTTTAGGCTGGGTTTCTGTACAGCACTTTGAGATATCAGCTGATGTACGAAGGGCTATATAAATAATTTTGATTTATCATGGTTTGAACGACGTGCGTAATTCCAGTCCAAATAATACAGTATAATACAATACAGTACACACTCAAAAAGATTAGCCTAAGGGAGATAGTTTCATTTTACTAGCTACAACTATTTGGGCGTTTTTGGGTTTGGGTTCATTAAATGTGGTTAATGTAGGGCTCATTAAATGTATTTAATATATGGTTCGTCAGGCTCAGGTAGCATCAGGTTTTAATCTTCATGCTGATCAAAGCTCTAATCAAATCCAGACATATTTATATTCTTTATTGTCACGTTCGTTATAAGGATCGGACCAAGGCGCAGCGTGGCATGTGTACATTCTTATTTATTTAAAGAATGAACACTGAACAAACTAACAAAATAACAAAACGAAACGTGAAGCTATACAAACGAGTGCTGACAGGCAACTACACATAGACAAGATCCCACAAACACCAAAGGGAAATGGCTACCTAAATATGATCCCCAATCAGAGACAACGATAAACAGCTGTCTCTGATTGGGAACCATATCAGGCCAACATAGAATTACAAAAACCCCTAGACCTACAAAACCCTAGACATACAAAAACCCTAGACAATACAAAACTAGCGTACCCACCCTAGTCACACCCTGACCTAAACAAATTATAAAGAAAACAGAGATATTTTAGGTCAGGGCATGACAATACCCTCCCCCCCCAAAGGTGCGGACTCCCGGCCGCAAACCTGAACCTATAGGGGAGGGTCCGGGTGGGCATCTACCCTCGGTGGCGGTTCCGTTTCTGGACATAACCTGCCCTCTTTACGCTGATCCCTCGGCCTTTGTAGAACCGGACCGTGGATCATCGCCGGAGGCCCCGGACTGGGAACTGTCGCCGGAGACCCCGGACTGGGAACTGTCGCCGGAGACCCCAGACTGGGAACCGTCGCCGGAGACCCCGGACTGGGAACCGTCGCCGGAGGCCCCGGACTGGGAACCGTCGACGGAGGCCCCGGACTGGGAACCGTCGCCGGAGGCTCCGGACTGGGAACCGTCGCCGGAAGCTCCGGACTGGGAACCGTCGCCGGAAGCTCTGGACTGGGAACCGTCGCCGGAAGCTCTGGACTGGGAACCGTCGCCGGAAGCTCTGGACTGGGAACCGTCGCCGGAAGCTCTGGACTGGGAACTGTCGCCGGAAGCTCTGGACTGGGAACTGTCGCCGGAAGCTCTGGACTGGGAACTGTCGCCGGAAGCTCTGGACTGGGAACTGTCGCCGGAAGCTCTGGACTGTGGAGCCGCACTGGAGACCTGATGCGTGGTGTCGGCACTGGTGGTACCGGGATGTAGACATGCATCTCAGGGCGAGTGCGGGGAGCAGGCACAGGACGTACTGGACTGTGGAGGCGCACTGGAGGCCTGGTGCGTGGGACCGGTACAGGTGGCACCAGGTTAAAGACACGCACCTCAGGGCGAGTGCGAGGAGCAGGCACAGGACGTACAGGGCTCTGGAGGCGCACTGGAGGCCTGGTGCGTGGGACCGGTACAGGTGGCACCAGGTTAAAGACACGCACCTCAGGGCGAGTGCGAGGAGCAGGCACAGGACGTACAGGGCTCTGGAGGCGCACTGGAGGCCTGGTGCGTGGGACCGGTACAGGTGGCACCAGGTTAAAGACACGCACCTCAGGGCGAGTGCGAGGAGCAGGCACAGGACGTACAGGGCTCTGGAGGCGCACTGGAGGTCTGGTGCATGGTGCCGGCACTGGTGGTACCGGACTGGTGACACGCACCTCAGGGCGAGCGAGGGGAGCAGGCACAGGACGCACTGGACTGTGCAGGCGCACTGGAGATCTGGAGCGTAGAGCTGGCACAATGCGTCCTAACTGGATGCTCACTTGAGCCCGGCAAGTGCGGGGCGCTGGCACAGGACGCACTGGGTTGTGCAGACGCACCGGAGACACAGTGCGCTGAGCCGGCGCAGGATATCCTGGTCCAAGGAGGTGTACTGGAGACCAGGAGCACTGAGCCGGTACCATCCGTCCTGGATGGCACCATCCGCCCGGAAAATGCGAGGAGCTGGAATAGAGCGCACCGGACTATGAATGCGAACTGGAAACACTGTGCGCGTAACACGGTGTCTGCCCAGTCACACGCTCCCCACAATAAGCACGAAGAGTTGGCTCAGGTCTAACCCCTGACTCTGCCAGGTCTAACCCCTGACTCTGCCAGTTCTAACCCCTGACTCTGCCAGGTCTAACCCCTGACTCTGCCAGGTCTAACCCCTGACTCTGCCAGGTCTAACCCCTGACTCTGCCAGGTCTAACCCCTGACTCTGCCAGTTCGTTATAAGGATCGGACCAAGGTGCAGCGTCGTATGCGTACATTCTTATTTATTTAAAGAATGAACACTGAACAAACTAACAAAATAAAACGTGAAGCTATACAAACGAGTGCTGACAGGCAACTACACATAGACAAGATCCCACAAACACCAAAGGGAAATGGCTACCTAAATATGATCCTCAATCAGAGACAACGATAAACAGCTGTCTCTGATTGGGAACCATATCAGGCCAACATAGAATTACAAAAACCCCTAAACCTACAAAACCCTAGACAATACATACAAATATGTATGTATGTATGTATGTATGTATGTATGTATGTATGTATGTATGTATGTATGTATGTATGTATGTATGTATGTATGTATGTATGTATGTATGTATGTATGTATGTATGTATGTATGTATGTATGTATGTATGTATGTATGTATGTATGTATGTATGTATGTATGTATGTGTGTATGTATGTGTGTATGTATGTGTGTATGTATGTATGTGTGTATGTATGTGTGTATGTATGTGTGTATGTATGTGTGTATGTATGTATGTGTGTATGTATGTATGTGTGTGTGTGTATGTGTGTGTGTATGTGTGTATGTGTGTGTGTGTGTGTGTATGTATGTGCATGCATGCATGTACAGTGCATTCGGAAAGTATTCAGACCCCTTGACTTTATCATAGAAAGGGTCTGAATACTTATGTAAATAAGGTATTTCTGTTTTTTATTTTTAATAAATTTCCCCCAAATATCTAAAAACCTGTTTTCGCTTTGTCATTATTGTGATATTGTGTGTTTTAAAAAAAGAAGCAATTTTGGAATAAAGTTGTAATATTACAAATGTGGAAAAAGTCAAGGGGTCTGAATACTTTCCCAAAGCACTGTATCTCAACGATGGATGACACAACTCAGTCTCCCATACATACATTACCTGCAAAGAACACAGTCTTCTCCTCCAGTGGGTTCTCATAGGCAGCGTCGATGGTGACCGGGAGCTCAGGCCAGTAGGTGGCTACCAGCATGGGACCTGAAGGCTTGCCCCGGAAGTTGGTTGACCTGAATATGAACCTGATAGAGAGAGCAGAGAGAGGAGTTACCTCTGGTTCAAATCATGTAAGAGGGTGCAGAGAGGAGAGGAGAGGAGAGGAGAGAGGGGAGAAAAGGGGGGGGCAGTTGAAGGGAGAGTAGAGGACAGTGGGGAAGAGAGGAGAGTGGGGAAGGGGAGAGGAGAGGAAAGATGGGAGAGAAACAGCGAGAAAGGGGTGAAGGAAAAAGGGAAGGAAAGAGCGGCGAGTAGAAAAGAGGGGAAGAGAGAGAGGAGAGGAGGGAAGGGGGAAGAGAGGGAGAGGGAAAGAGAGGGGAGAGGGAAAGAGAGGGGAGAGGGAAGAGGGGAAAGAGAGGGGGAAAGAGGGAAAGGGAGAGGAGGGAAGAGGGAAGAGAGAGAAGGAGAGGGGAAAGAGAGAGGGGGAAGAAAGAGGGGAAGGGAGGGAAAGAGAGGGAGAGGAGGGAAGAGGGAAGAGGGGAAGGGGGGAGAGAGGGAGAGGAGGGAAAGGGAAGGGAAGAGAGAGAGGAGGGAAGAAAGAGGGGAAGGAGGGAAGAGGGAGATGAGGGAAGGGGAAAGAGAGGAGGGAAGAGGAGGGGAGAAGGATAAGAGAGAGGAGAGGAGGGAAGGGGGAAAGAGAGGGGAGAAGGATAAGAGAGAGGAGAGGAGGGAAGGGGGAAAAGAGAGGGGGAAGGATAAGAGAGGAGGAGGGAAGAGAGGGAGGGAAAGAGGGAAAGAGGGGGAGAAGGATAAGAGAGAGGAGAGGAGGGAAGAGGGGAAGGAGGGAAGAAAGAGAGGGAGAGGGGGGAAGGGGAAAGAGAGAGGAGAGGGAGGGAAGGGGGAAAGAGAGAGGGGAGGGAAGGATAAGAGAGAGGAGAGGGAGGGAAGGGGGGAAGAGGGAAAGAGAGAGGGGAGAAGGATAAGAGAGAGGAGAGGAGGGAAGGGGGAAAGAGAGGGGAGAAGGATAAGAGAGAGGAGAGGAGGGAAGGGGGAAAGAGAGGGGAGAAGGATAAGAGAGAGGAGAGGAGGGAAGGGGGAAAGAGAGGGGAGAAGGATAAGAGAGAGGAGAGGAGGGAAGGGGAAAGAGAGAGGGGAGAGGAGGGAAGTGGGAAAGAGAGGGGAGAGGGGGGAAGAGGGAAAGAGAGAGGAGAGGAGGGAAGAGGGAAAGAGAGAGAGGAGAGGAGGGAAGAGGGAAAGAGAGAGGAGAGAGGAGGGAAGAGGGAAAGAGAGAGGAGAGAGGAGGGAAGAGGGAAAGAGAGAGGGGAGAAGGATAAGAGAGAGGAGAGGAGGGAAGGGGGAAAGAGAAGGACAGTACGAGATGTGAGAGGGGAAAGTAAGGGGGAAAGAGAGAGAGGGGCAGTGAGTGAGAGGGAGAGTTTCAGCAGCTCAGGCAGCGAAGCCACAATAGCCTGATTCATTCAGCATCTGGTTCTCGTTAGGACCGGGGTTTATAGAAGCCAGGGGAACAAGACCCATCTTGCACAGATTTCTAACAGGCAGCTGCATGAGCAACAACAGCAGCAGCAGCTCCACAAGTCTTGTCCATTGACCTATTTTTCAAAGAGACATATATTTCTCAGATAGATAAAGCCTGTAAATGGTTATAAAATGCTATGCAGATATGGAGAAAGTAGTCATATGATGATCTGCTATAGCAATCTATTCAAGGTTGAGGTATGTTGAATTAGTCCCACAAAACAAGCCAACCTGACCCTAAATCAAACAGGAAGACAATCCATGTCCACCTCTGATTGTGAGATAACAGGAAATTGTATATCTGGGTAACAGAGATTTCATCATTTCACTCAATCTTGTCACATTCTGGATGCATATGTAATACACTTCCTGCATAAGATGCAGCCAGAGAGGTTAGAGAAACCTAGCTAGCAGGGCTGTCTGTGTTCAGTGTCTCGATCCCATACAGGTTCACCTCATTACCGGCCAAACCTACCATGATTGGGAGTTCCGTAGGGCGGTGCACAATTGCCCCAGCGTCGTCTGGGTTTGGCCGGTATAGGCCATCATTGTAAATAAGAATTTGTTCTTAACTGATTTGCCTAGTTAAATAAAGGTTAAATATATACATTTGTTAAAATCACTAGGCCAGTGAACAGTGACAGTGAACAGTGGGTTCAGTTCAGTGGATTATTCTGCAGACTTCCCACCCAGCCCTGTGCTGAGCCATTGACTGTAAATAAGGTGCTGAGCACACAGTGAAGTTAGACCACCAGCATGTCTTACTCATCCTTCATGTCCAGATCTGCTTTCCATCAACATGCTGAGACAGGAGAGATGAGAGAGAGGATTCTACCTACACCAGAGAGATGAGAGAGAGGATTCTACCTACACCAGAGAGATGAGAGAGAGGATTCTACCTACACCAGAGAGAGAGGATTCTACCTACACCAGAGAGAGAGGATTCTACCTACACCAGAGAGATGAGAGAGAGGATTCTACCTACACCAGAGAGATGAGAGAGAGGATTCTACCTACACCAGAGAGAGAGGATTCTACCTACACCAGAGAGATTAGAGAGAGGATTCTACCTACACCAGAGAGATGAGAGAGAGGATTCTACCTACACCAGAGAGATGAGAGAGAGGATTCTACCTACACCAGAGAGATGAGAGAGAGGATTCTACCTACACCAGAGAGATGAGAGAGGATTCTACCTACACCAGAGAGATTAGAGAGAGGATTCTACCCACACCAGAGAGATTAGAGAGAGGATTCTACCCACACCAGAGAGATTAGAGAGAGGATTCTACCTACACCAGAGAGATTAGAGAGAGGATTCTACCTACACCAGAGAGATTAGAGAGAGGATTCTACCTACACCAGAGAGATGAGAGAGAGGATTCTACCTACACCAGAGAGATTAGAGAGGATTCTACCTACACCAGAGAGATTAGAGAGGATTCTACCTACACCAGAGAGATTAGAGAGAGGATTCTACCTACACCAGAGAGATTAGAGAGAGGATTCTACCTACACCAGAGAGATTAGAGAGAGGATTCTACCTACACCAGAGAGATTAGAGAGAGGATTCTACCTACACCAGAGAGATTAGAGAGAGGATTCTACCCACACCAGAGGGATCTGCTCTCAAAAAAGTGTTAGCTGGGTGACAACACTTTTAAACTGATGCACACTGTGTCCAGTCTAGTAGCCCTCCATACTCCAGACATTACATTGACCCATTAGACTGGTGACTGCCCTCCAGACATTACATTGACCCACTAGACTGGTGACTGCCCTCCAGACATTACATCTGTGACTTCCCTATTTATCTGTCTCTGTATTTTCACTGCTGCCTAAAAATAGGGAGAAGCAGAACAAAACAAAACGGATGTACACAGAAATGAATATCCTAATGGGTCCTAGGCTATTTTTATTAACCTTGACATTGGTTGACAGCTCCATGAAAACATGTTTTTGTCTGAGGAAACAAAACACCAATAACTTTAGTAGTCTCTATCCTAATCTTTGCTTATTGACTTGAGTCTCTCCACTCCTCACTCTTTGTCTCTATATTGAGTCTCTCCACTCCTCACTCTTTGTCTCTATATTGAGTCTCTCCACTCCTCACTCTTTGTCTCTATATTGAATCTCTCCTCACTCTTTGTCTCTATATTGAATCTCTCCTCACTCTTTGTCTCTATATTGAATCTCTCCATTCCTCACTCTTTGTCTCTATATTGAATCTCTCCTCACTCTTTGTCTCTATATTGAATCTCTCCTCACTCTTTGTCTCTATATTGAATCTCTCCTCACTCTTTCTCTCTATATTGAATCTCTCCTCACTCTTTCTCTCTATATTGAATCTCTCCTCACTCTTTGTCTCTATATTGAATCTCTCCTCACTTTCTCTCTATATTGAATCTCTCCTCACTCTTTCTCTCTATATTGAATCTCTCCTCACTTTCTCTCTATATTGAATCTCTCCGCACTCTCACTCCTCTGATCCATGGCTCTGATAGCTAAACCATCTGGTGACCTAGAGCCAACAATGAATAACTAGGGACCAAAGTCATCCCACCACTGAAACCTGAGATACAGCCTAACTGGCCCTCTGAGTCCAGATATCTTGCAGCTATGGGTTTGGTATTGTAACTCCTCCATAGAGATGTCGGATCTTAATTTGACCACTCTTTTGTTGATGTGAATTGTCCTGCACAGCAGTTTATTCAAGTTTTAAAAAGGCTTCTAAAGTTTGTAATTTCCACTTTAACATTCGAATTTGCACAAACTTAAAAAGTATCAACCCCTACAAAAAAAATCCATTAATTATGATCCACATTTAACATTTACATTTAAGTCATTTGGCAGACGCTCTTATCCAGAGCGACTTACAAATCCACATAATTACTCACATTTCCTTTTGCTTCAGGATTATTTCCTTACTACAGCAAACTGGCTCAAATTAAGATCCTTCAGCCGTAACTCCCTCCGTAATGGCATTTCCCTCCATCTGAGAGATACACCCCATAATTATAGCTATCAGTGAATATGTGTCATTGTTAATGATATCATGGTATATGTGATATCTAGAACTAGAACACCGCAAATCATTTTGAATGAGACAATGAACTTGCTGATGAGGAAATGGAGAATCTCTCCTAGAATCCCCAGGTCCAGTGTCTTGGCCACAACACATCACTGTATAGGTATTCTGCTAGCTTTTATCATGGTGGCTGGATATCTTGTGGATTTGGATTCTCTAGGATGTTTGAGCAGCAGACAACAGATGATATACCTAAAAAATAACCAAACTAACCCAATCAGAGATATGACTTACAGGCATAGTCAAATCATTTCTAAACTAACTATTGAGAGAAATTCTACTGTTAAAACCATACTCTGGTTTTCATTGGCAGTCCTCCCTCCTTTAACAGTTAATATTATGCTGACACGTGGACTGGTCTGCTCCAATGACTAACCACAGAGTCTAAAATAAGAGTCTTCAGGTTATATGTTCTTTCTGCCTGTTTCCTGTAGACAGATCAGTGGTCAGTTTGGCAACATGCTTTTTGAGAAGATCAAACAAAAGTGAAGTCAAACACGACACTGTTTATACAGTAGTTTATAGTCCACAGAACAGCCTTCAGCATGATGTTTGTCCCTGTTCCCTGAACAGTGTTAATGCATGGTGAACCACAGCGAGTAAAGACTCAACGCTTAACTAAAGCAGGACTCCATGAACTAAAGCAGGACTCCATGAACTAAAGCAGGACTCCATGAACTAAAGCAGGACTCCATGAACTAAAGCAGGACTCCATGAACTAAAGCAGGACTCCATGAACTAAAGCAGGACTCCATGAACTAAAGCAGGACTCCATGAACTAAAGCAGGACTCCATGAACTAAAGCAGGACTCCATGAACTAAAGCAGGACTCCATGAACTAAAGCAGGACTCCATGAACTAAAGCAGGACTCCATGAACTAAAGCAGGACTCCATGAACTAAAGCAGGACTCCATGAACTAAAGCAGGATTCCATGAACTAAAGCAGGATTCCATGAACTAAAGCAGGATTCCAGGATTCCATGAACTAAAGCAGGATTCCATGAACTAAAGCAGTATTCCATGAACTAAAGCAGGATTCTATGAACTAAAGCAGGATTCTATGAACTAAAGCAGGATTCTATTAACGAAAGCAGGATTCTATTAACGAAAGCAGGATTCTATGAACTAAAGCAGGAATTGTAAGCATGATTTGAGGGTGGTTTCCCTCCAGCCCCAGATTGACGGTGTGCAGGGGGCAAAGCCAGGCAGGCTGAATGACTGCAGTCTTTTGAGTCCAAAAAGTCTACTTGTTTGCTTTGGACACCGTTCCAAGTCAGCAATGACAGCTATATAGTAAAGCTCACCTTAAAACCTTGAAGGCCAAAAGATGTGGCGGCAAAGTCTGAGAAGGAACATAGAAATGTCCAATGAATCCTAATCTAAACCTGCTTTTCACTCAACATTTTGTCATTTGGATTGCATGCAATTGCTTATTGTTTGGGTTGAAATTGTTCCTAACATAATTTGTCCCAGACAGGATTAATCTGTTGTGGTGAAGAGTTTCAGAGGGAAAGTACACTGAGTCATGGAAAGCTGAGAATGAACCACAACAGATAATGTAAGATGGAGAGATACAGAAAGCCTATTCCTTTTCTCCTTTTCTACACTACATAGGACAATCCCAGTTGAAGTCTGTACCCTGTACTGTACAGTAGGCAATGGTTTACAATCTTAATAACAGGCAGCCATTTTGGTTTACCATAGTTGATACAGGATTGTGAGAGTGGTTATTATTACCAGTTGATTCATAACTTTTTACTTATCACAGCATGGGATAAGCATTAGAGCTCAGACAAACAGAGAACACCACCCCCTTCATTCAAAGAAAACACCCGATTGCCAAGAGAAAAGAATGCATTGTGAGACCAAAAAAAGCCCCCTATTAAACTACCCATTGTTTGTGGTGAAATGATTTAGTTGTGGATTGTTAGGTCTAACTTGTGGACTGGTCTGCTCCAATGACTAACCACATTCTTAAAATATAAGTCTTCAGGTTATATGTTCTTTCTGCCTGTTTCATGTAGACAGATCAGTGGTCAGATTGGCAACATGCTTTTTGAGAAGACCAAACAAAAGTGGATTACCTACAAGTCAAATGTTGCTCTAACCATTGGAGATCAGAAGTAATACTGTAGAATCCCCTGTAAATCACTTACCTGTCCTTGAAGAAGAAGGTCTCTCCTCTGATCTGGGCCACAGCATCAAACACCACAGGTTCATTACAGATGTCCATAGGAGTGACTGGGCCCTGGGTGGGAGGCACAGGCTTGTCTGTACCAGTACCTGAGAGGAAAAGGAGAGGCAACATGGTGAGCATTGAGTAGATGAGATTGATATCCTTCAACAAGGAGAAATGCATTCGTTACCTGCAGGACATTCACCAAAGCACTCTGGTTATGAACAGCGGGTGAAGTCATGGTTACACGTTATTTTAAAAGGTACCTACATAATGACTTCATAACACATTCATAACCCATACATAACCCATAAGCAGTACATAAGAATTTCAAACTGACCATAGAGCTCCTGGATGCCCTTGATGTCATCGTTGGACAGTCTAAAGTTCTTGGTGAAGGTGTACATGGGGGCCATCAGAGCACCAGGGTCCTGGGAGTGCTCCAAGCCCAGGGCGTGGCCAAACTCATGGGCCGCAACCAGGAACAGACTGTAGCCTGGACAACACCAATAGGAGTGAGAGACACAGCAAGGGTAGTGGTTAAAGCATTGGACTAGTAACCGAAAGGTTGCAAGTTCAAGTCCCCGAGCTGACAAGGTACAAATCTGTCGTTCTACCTCTGAACAGGCAGTTAACCCACTGTTCCTAGGCCATTATTCTTAACTGACTTGCCTAAAGGTAAAAAATATATATATATTAAAAGCATAACAAGTCAAGTTATATTCAGGTGAATGAAAATAGTTTCCATGTTGGGAAATTCCTGTTGGCCACTTTCCCTTCATTCTGCATAGACAATGACTGAATACAATAATGAATAAAACAGAATAATAATACAAATGATTCAAATAAATATGAATTGTCATTGTCCACTAAACTGCTAAAAATACCAACAAACAAGCATAATGTCAAAGGTCATCGATGACATATTTACCTTGATCAGGACAGAAGCCCCACTTGCGGTCGTCGTCGTAGCTCTTGGTGGAGGCGCACCACATCTTACCGTCGCTACGTCCAGAGGCGGTGCAACTGTCATAAGTGTCTCCAAGGAACGTGAAGGGGAACACACAGGGGGAACCCTCAGAGTTTCCTCCAACGGTGGACATGGCTGCATGGGTGAACAAAATACATATTTCAGGACCAAATGGACTTTTCTTTGTGTGCCAATGAGGTCGTGCTAAAAGTGATCAACTTGATTTGGGTTGAATTTCTAAATGGATTTACTTGAGAAACTACCATGACTGTAATGACATTGACATCAGATGTATTTTGTATCTACGGTATATCCAAAACAAAACCAAATACTACTCTCCAAAAAGAGGCTTTTCTTTTCCTGCATGATAATATTATATTATATCTGGGATCTGGGTTGGTTCAGCACAATACTGGGCCTGTGTAGTTTAAGCAGCCTGTTTCTTATCCAGTGCTTCTTACACACAAGGCTACACTGCACGCCAGCATTCCCAACCAATTAGAACCAGATGAAAACCTCAGCCTTAACCCCCCCCCCCTCTCTCCCTCCGCATATCCCACTTTCTCGACTCTACCCCAAACCCCTGAGCCAGCCCCACTGACACAATGGAAAATAACCCCCGCCAGCAGCCACTCAGTAAAATACTTTTACATTCATTCAGGAGACGAGCTGCTGCTGGAAACCATACGTCTGGAACATTATAATATTCTCCTACACCAATACATGGAGGCCTCAGCACAGCACACCTTGACTAATAAATGCAAGCACCCACACTAGTGATGCGCAGGTTGACTCATAACCTGCAGTCCCGGGAGGATGGGTTTAGGGTCATTAAATATTGTGTGGCTGAAGGGTGGGTGGGTAGACGGGTGAGTTGAATAAAGAGAAACAATACCTTAGAAAATCCATGAATGTATAATTCTTGTGCAATACAGTGCCTTGCGAAAGTATTCGGCCCCCTTGAACTTTGCGACCTTTTGCCACATTTCAGGCTTCAAACATAAAGATATAAAACTGTATTTTTTTGTGAAAAATCAACAACAAGTGGGACACAATCATGAAGTGGAACGACATTTATTGGATATTTCAAACTTTTTTAACAAATCAAAAACTGAAAAATTGGGCGTGCAAAATTATTCAGCCCCCTTAAGTAAATACTTTGTAGCGCCACCTTTTGCTGCGATTACAGCTGTAAGTCGCTTGGGGTATGAGAGAGACTGACATTTTTTCCCATTCCTCCTTGCAAAACAGCTCGAAGTCAGTGAGGTTGGATGGAGAGCATTTGTGAACAGCAGTTTTCAGTTCTTTCCACAGATTCTCGATTGGATTCAGGTCTGGACTTTGACTTGGCCATTCTAACACCTGGATATGTTTATTTTTGAACCATTCCATTGTAGATTTTGCTTTATGTTTTGGATCATTGTCTTGTTGGAAGACAAATCTCCGTTCCAGTCTCAGGTCTTTTGCAGACTCCATCAGGTTTTCTTCCAGAATGGTCCTGGATTTGGCTCCATCCATCTTCCCATAAATTTTAACCATCTTCCCTGTCCCTGCTGAAGAAAAGCAGGCCCAAACCATGATGCTGCCACCACCATGTTTGACAGTGGGGATGGTGTGTTCAGGGTGATGGGCTGTGTTGCTTTTACGCCAAACATAACGTTTTGCATTGTGGCCGAAAAGTTCAATTTTGGTTTCATCTGACCAGAGCACCTTCTTCCACATGTTTGGTGTGTCTCCCAGGTGGCTTGTGGCAGACTTTAAACAACACTTTTTATGGATATCTTTAAGAAATGGCTTTCTTCTTGCCACTTCCATAAAGGCCAGATTTGTGCAATATACGACTGATTGTTGTCCTATGGACAGAGTCTCCCACCTCAGCTGTAGATCTCTGCAGTTCATCTAGAGTGATCATGGGCATCTTGCCTGCATCTCTGATCAGTCTTCTCCTTGTATGAGCTGAAAGTTTAGAGGGACGGCCAGGTCTTGGTAGATTTACAGTGGTCTGATACTCCTTCCATTTCAATATTATTGCTTGCACAGTGCTCCTTGGGATGTTTAAAGCTTGGGAAATATTTTTGTATCCAAATCCGGCTTTAAACTTCTTCACAACAGTATCTCGGACCTGCCTGGTGTGTTCCTTGTTCTTCATGATGCTCTCTGTGCTTTTAACGGACCTCTGAGACTATCACAGTGCAGGTGCATTTATACGGAGACTTGATTACACACAGGTATTTGTATTTATCATCATTAGTCATTTAGGTCAACATTGGATCATTCAGAGATCCTCACTGAACTTCTGGAGAGAGTTTGCTGCACTGAAAGTAAAGGGGCTGAATAATTTTGCACGCCCATTTTTTCAGTTTTTGATTTGTTAAAAAAGTTTGAAATATCCAATAAATGTCGATCCACTTCATGATTGTGTCCCACTTGTTGTTGATTCTTCACAAAAAAATACAGTTTTATATCTTTATGTTTAAAGCCTGAAATGTGGCAAAAGGTCGCAAAGTTCAAGGGGGCCGAATACTTTTGCAAGGCACTGTATATATAGGTTACACTGAGGTTTTTCTTTGATTATTTTAGGCTATCTGGTGCATAAGCCTAAGCTTCAGGGCTTAACTGTACGTGTGCCAAAAAGCCTACACCGCCAATCACCAAATAATGCCTTTGGGAATGGACAGAAAGCCAAATATTGCCTTTGGGAATGGACAGAAAGCCAAATAATGCTTTTGGGAATGGACACAAAGCCCAATAATGCTTTTGGGAATGGGCACAAAGCCCAATAATGCTTTTGGGAATGGGCACAAAGCCAAATAATGCTTTTCTTAATGGGCAGAAAAAGTTTGCGTCAATACACAGAGACAAAAAAGACATTGTCGTAGTTGAATTCAATGAGACAAAAGCTGCGAAAGAAGAACTGAAAACAAATAGGAGGGAGGGCCAGAAAAGTCTGGTTCAGAAAATATTTGGTGAAGTGGTAAGAGAGGATTATAGCAGTACCAGCTACGTTATGTGTGATGATTGTGAGGTGGTACACAAATTCCACAGCCACAAGACGGGACTTCAAATAGGCCTATGGCATGTCAAGGGAACTGTAGCCTACTGTTCAGATTGGTTAATGGAAACTGAAATCTGGACACTGACTGTAGGTCTATAACCTCTCACATAGCCTTAAAAATAACTCCTGCAGAATTAAGCATTTCTTGCAATTCCTTTTACCTCTTGGCTTGGTTTTTGCTCTGACATGCACTGTCAACTGTGGGACGTTATATAGACAGGTGTGTGCCTTTCCAAATAATGTCCAATCAACTGAATTTACCACAGGTAGACTCCAATAAAGTTGTAGAAACATCTCAAGGATGGTCAATTGAAACAGGACGCACCTGAGCTCAATTTCAACCGTTCAAAAGTTTGGGGTCACTTAGAAATGTCCTTGTTTTTGAAAGAAAATAACATTTTTTGTCCATTAAAATAACATCAAATTGGTCAGAAATACAGTGTAGACATTGTTGTAAATGTAAATGTTAATGACTATCGTAGCTGGAAATGAGCTAATCCAAGTTTATCATTTTAAAAGGCTAACTGATCATTAGAAAACCCTTTTGCAATTATGTTAGCACAGCTGAAAACTGTTGTTCTGATTAAAGAAGCAATAAAACTGGCCTTCTTTAGACTAGTTGAGTATCTGGAGCATCAAATCAAAGTTTATTTGTCAGGTCTACAACAAGTGTAGTAGACCTTACAGTGAAATGCTTACTTACAGGCTCTAACCAACAGTACAAAAAAGGTATTAGGTGAACAATAGGTAGGTAAAGAAATAAAACAACAGTAATAAGACAGTGAAAAATAACAGTAGCGAGGCTATATACAGTAGCGAGGCTGTATACAGTAGCGAGGCTATATACAGTAGCGAGGCTATATACAGTAGCGAGGCTACATACAGACACCGGTTAGTCGGGCTGATTGAGGTAGTATGTACATGTAGATATGGTTAAAGTGACTATACATATATGATACCCAGAGAGTAGCAGTAGCGTAAAAGAGGGGTTGGCGGTTTGGGGGTGGCGGGACACAATGCAGATAGCCCGGTTAGCCAATGTGCGGGGGCACTGGTTGGTCGGGCCAATTGAGGTAGTATGTACATGAATGTATAGTTAAAGTGACTATGCATATATGATAAACAGAGAGTAGCAGCAGCGTAAAATAGGGATTTGGGGGAGGCACACAATGCAAATAGTCCGGGTAGCCATTTGCTTACCTGTTCAGGAATCTTATGGCTTGGGGGTAAAAACTGTTTTACTCCCAAGCATTTGTAGGTTCGATTACAGGCTCAAAATTCCCAGAAAGACCTTACTTCTGAAATTCGTCAGTCTATTCTTGATCTGAGAAATTAATGCTATTCAGAAACTGGCAATAAACTGAAGATCTCGTACAACGCTGTGTACTACTCCCTTCACAGAACAGTGCAAACTGGCCCTAACCAGAATACAAAGAGGAGAGAGAGGCCCCAGTTCACAACTGAGCAAGAGGACAAGTACATTAGAGTGTCTAGTTTGAGAAACAGATGCCTCATAAGTCCTCAACTGGTAGCTTTATTAAATAGTACCTGCAAAACACCAGTCTCAATGTCAACAGTGAAGAGGTGACTCCGAGTTGCAAAGAAAAAAACATATCTCAGACTGGCCAATAAAAAGAAAGGATTAAGATGGGTAAAAGAACACAGACACTGGACAGAGAAAGATGTAGAAAAATGTGTTATGGACAGAGAAATCTAAGTTTGAGGTGTTCGGATCAACAAAGAAGAACATTTGTGAGACGCAGAAATAATGCTGGAGGAGTGTTTGATGCCATCTGTCAAGCATGGTGGAGGCAATGTTTTTTTATTTTACCTTTCTTTAACTAGGCAAGTCAGTTAAGAACAAATTCTTATTTTCAATGACAGCCTAGGAACAGTGGGTTAACTGCCTGTTCAGGGGAAGAACAACAGATATGTACCTTGTCAGCTCAGGGGTTTGAACTTGCAACCTTTTGGTTACTAGTCCAACACACTAACCACTAGGCTATCCTAGTGGACCTGTGATGGTCTGGGGGTGCTTTGGTGGTGGTGAAGTGGGAGATTTGTACAGGGTAAAAGGGATCTTGAAGAAGGAAGGCTAATCATTTTGCAATGCCATGCCATACCCTGTGGACGGCTCTTAATTGGAGCCAATTTCCTCCTACAACAGGACAATGACCCAAAGCATAGCTCCAAACTATGCAAGAACTATTTAGGGAAGAAGCAGTCAGCTGGTATTATGTCTATAATGGAGTGGTCAGCACAGTCACCGGATCTCAACCCTATTGAGCTGTTGTGGGAACAGCTTGACAGTAAGAAGTGCCCATCAAGCCAATCCAATTTGTGGGAGGTGCTTCAGGAAGCATGGGGTGAAATCCTTTCAGATTACCTCAACAAATTGTCAACTAGAATGTCAGAGGTCTGCAATGCTGTAATTGCTGCAAATGGAGGATTCTTTGACGAAAGCAATGTTTGAAGGACACAATTATTATTTAAATTAAAAATCATTATTTTTAACCTCGTCAACGTCTTGACTATATTTCCTATTAGTTTTGCAACTCATTTCATGTATGAAATGACCCCAAACTTTTGAATAGTAGTGTACGTAAATAAGGTATTTCAGATTTTTATTTTTAATACATTTGCACAAAATTCTAAAACCCTTTTTTCGCTTTGTCATTATGGGGTAAATATATATATATATTTTTAAATAAGGCTGTAACGTTACAAAATGTGTGCACTGTATAATGACAGCTACATGTATCTAATTATAGACAAGTTGGCTAACAAATAGCCCACCAAAATGTTGTAAATTATAAGCAGACACATTTCTAAATCAGGCGGTTGGGAATAGGTTAATAGCAATAGTGGGCGGGTGAAGAAACAGCTGACCCGTGCACCACTAACACACACACACAACCTGGCTCAAGTACAATTGAAAGCACACATATTTCAATATAATCCTCAGATTAAGGTTTCCATGCAACAGTTAGGTCTGTTGGACACATCAGTGCCCTTAGCTGTTTGGGTTTAACACAGCTGATGAGGCTTGTATGCTATAGGGAATGAGAGACACCTTTGGGCTTGGGCAGTATGAACTGGGAACCCACCTGTTTCAGGGCAGAACCCGTAGGACTTGTCATTGTCATAGTTCTCAGTCGTAGCACACCAGCGGTAGCCGTCGTCACGCCCCTGAGTGGTGCAACCATCATAGTTCTCCCCTTGGAACGTGAAGGGGAACTTACAGGGAGCTCCGTCCGCGTTTCCACCCAGGGTGAACAGCACTGTAACACAGGAAGTTGAAGGAATTATCTATACAGTTTACAGTAGGTTTCCATAATTTAATCAAATGCCATGGCAGTTACGTTGAGCCTGAGTTTGAGTGATTTCACAGACTCAATCTTAAGCTAACTGAACCGCAAAATCATTGTTTGTCAGGGTGTTACACATCTACTCTGTCCAGACTAAAATGTTTATTGCTACAGTATATCAGCAGTGTATAAAACTATCAACAAGAGAAATGTTTCACAAGATTTCACTGAGTACGCCATTTTCTCAAGATCAAAGGATAACCAGTTAGGAAGTTTCATAAGACTGTTGGTCTCATATGAGTCGACTGTAAGCCTATATGTATCAATATGTCTTTGCGCTCATTTGTGGTGAGTCTATACCCTAATGTCAGTACCATGGACAGCAGCACAAACAGACAGACAAAAGGACTGATGAAAAGTTTCATGAATCTTGCCCAGCAACACAGAGAAGTGGGAGTATTTTATGACCCAGACAACAACACTAGTTTCCCAGAATGTACTCCCACCCACTTGGTCCCAGTCCAACAGCAACAAAGCTTCTTCTAACTAATCACAAACCTCTCATCTGGAGTAACTCCTGGCCAACTCCTCATCAGAAACTATAGCTAAAACACCACAATAGACGTTCCTCGAGGGACTGCTGAATGCAACACTCTTAACTTTATACAGTCCATGTAGATATCAAAATGCACACTATAACTGTTTTGCACAATACATTCACAGGAAGTCTTTAGAGGAAAAAGAAAAACACAGCCATGTTGGCTCCTACTCACACTCATGGGGACAGAAACCCAGGAAGTCTTTAAAGGAAAAAGAAAAACACAGTCATCTTGGCTCCTACTCACACTCATGGGGACAGAAACCCAGGAAGTCTTTAAAGGAAAAAGAAAAACACAGCCATCTTGGCTCCTACTCACACTCATGGGGACAGAAACCCAGGAAGTCTTTAGAGGAAAAAGAACAGCCATGTTGGCTCCTACTCACACTCATGGGGACAGAAACCCAGGAAGTCTTTAGAGGAAAAAGAACAGCCATGTTGGCTCCTACTCACACTCATGGGGACAGAAACCCAGGAAGTCTTTAGAGGAAAAAGAACAGCCATGTTGGCTCCTACTCACACTCATGGGGACAGAAACCGTATTTGCCGTCGTCGTCAAAGTTGTATGTGGTGGAGCACCAGAGGAATCCATCATCACGGCCCTGATTGGTACAGCTGTTGTACTCCTTCCCCATAAACATGAAGGGGAACTTACAGAACTCCCCCTCTGCATTACCAAACTTCACCTTCACAACTGTGGAGAGGAGGGGGGTGGGGGTGAGGGGAGAGGTGATGATCCAAAGAGCTCAAACAGAGCTGTTTCAGATACTGTGTGGTTCAGCTATCTCCATTTCTTTTGTGAAATGTTAACCGCAGATTGCTTTAAAAACGTGCCATGTATGATCATGAAAAAATAGGTGATAAGTAAAAACAAGTAGGTTTATATATTAGATCAGGATGAACTCGTATTTACAGACTTTATTTACAACTCAGACAGTACAGTCTCCAGTACCTTGTCCTTCTCCCAGGGTCCACTGCTCGTCGTCATCAAAGTGGGAGTCTCCTCCGGTGCCTGGTCCAGGAGCGAAGGCATGAGCCAGCAGACCATCTTTACCATCGAAGGGGTAGCCATCACCATGCTCTGTGGATTCACATAACAAGGGTCAAAACAAAAGGACTCAAGGCACAGATCAGTATACAATTACAGCCTTACTGGATGGATTCAACTCAGAATAGAACTGTTTCTGAAGTAGCTAGTGTTAGACTTTTTATTTTTTTACATTTTTATTTCACATTTATTTAACCAGGTAGGCAAGTTGAGAACAAGTTCTCATTTACAATTGCGACCTGGCCAGGATAAAGCAAAGCAGTTCGACACATACAACGACACAGAGTTACACATGGAGTAAAACAAACATACAGTCAATAATACAGTATAAACAAGTCTATATACGATGTGAGCAAATGAGGTGAGATAAGGGAGGTAAAGGCAAAAAAAGGCCATGGTGGCAAAGTAAATACAATATAGCAAGTAAAACACTGGAATGGTAGATTTGCAATGGAAGAATGTGCAAAGTAGAAATAAAAATAATGGGGTGCAAAGGAGCAAAATAAATAAATAAAATAAATAAATAAATACAGTAGGGAAAGAGGTAGTTGTTTGGGCTAAATTATAGGTGGGCGATGTACAGGTGCAGTAATCTGTGAGCTGGTCTGACAGTTGGTGCTTAAAGCTAGTGAGGGAGATAAGTGTTTCCAGTTTCAGAGATTTTTGTAGTTCGTTCCAGTCATTGGCAGCAGAGAACTGGAAGGAGTGTAGTGTAGATCACGTATGGGATGGTGCCATGAAGACATGTAATGAAAACACATCATTCTGGGCTTGTTTTGACCACAAGTCGGTCAGACAGTGACCTCCATATGTTCTTACCTGATGTCTGGCCTCGCCACGAGAATATTGACTTTATGTGAGACACAGGGATCCCAGAGAAAGAGCAACTAGTAACTCAGACATAGGCAGGCCTACGGTACTACACTATACGATTAGCAGCACTGAGCACCCATCATCTAATCTAGTTCCCAGCCACTTCCGCCCTTTTGCGCAATAGTCGGGTGATGAGTAGCCTGGTTAAACTAGTCTGAACGAAGGTGAGAGCAGAATTAAGTCTGGTTTAACTAGGCTACTCATCATCTGGCATTGCTGACGTTTCATACAGTACATTCAGCAGAATATAAAAGTCAAAATTGTTCTGTAATACCGTACCGTTGCGGCCAAAGTTAATCATGATGTCAGCCTCTCCATCCATGAGGCGGGTGAACTTGAGTGGGGTGACGTCACTCCAGACTTTGAAGGCCCTTAAGAAGGCGTCATCAATAGTTTCCTCGTCCAGGTCAGGAGAGTGGCCTAGAATCCTGAGAGGTGGAACACAGAGAGGAGAAGAAACTGTGGAGGAGACTCATTAAACAGCTCATCCCTGGCTGAAGATGTGCTGCATGATACATCTTACATAATGGAATATTACTGTGTGATTGACTAGGTATGCTTGAGGAAATACATGTACTACAAGCAGAAGAGGGACCAACGTCAGCATTTAAAAACCCTCAAACGTGAGATTCACCGATGTCAAAATGCAGAAGACAAAAGCTTGTACACCCATCTCTCTTCTATTTACAGGACAAAAGCAATAGAACAGAGCTTTCCTAAACTCCCCTTCTGGACATAAAGTCCATCAGTCTTCAGGCCTTGCCTATGACTCATGTGGTTAGAATGCTCCATGAGAGAGTCCAGCAACTAACCCCTGCTATGTGAGCCTGTTTGAGCAGGATAACGCTCTGCCTCTTGTTGTTTTGGTTAACTCCTCCCCATCTTTGTTTTTCTCCATGGTACATACAGTCTGAGTGGTCATGAGGACACAGAAAGGGCTGATGTAAACAACAGAACTTTACTCTCTTCTTAACCTCAAATAAAGCATATCAAACAAGCACATATTGTACAAGAATCTTGGAGTTAGCAGATTGTGGTTGGGTTGGTGGGCAGCACATAGTTGAGGTTTTCATCTCCCCAAAATAAAACTGCAGGGGCTGGAGGAGTCATTTCCTTAGTAATTTCCTTTGTTCAGCAGTCAGCACATTGTACAGCAACATAGGGAGTTATATGGAGTACAACCCTACTGCACATGGGGTTCAAAGCCTGTTGCACAACTCCCTATACCAGAACACTATTTGGGCCAAACGAACATGTTTTGACCACTGACCTGTAGGTGATGGCGTTTTGCTGCCACTTGGGTTTCCTGTGGAAGAAGTTGTATTGGGCAACATCAGGAACTCCACAGCGGGGCTTCTTCATGACCTCCACTGTCTTGGGGTCGATCTCGCCCGTCTCTTGCAGAGAGAAGAACTTCTGCATCTTCTTCAGGGTGTCTTTCAGCACCATGAGATTACATCTGTCTTGTGGGCAGCCATAGAACTTGTTCAGATAGTGCTGCAGAACAGAATAGAAGACAAGCCTATGAGTTGATATAGGATCTATTCTGATGTCTTCCTACTCTATATAGTGCATTCATCCATACTGTATCAATGAATACATGAACATTTGTGTGCATTACACAATGAAACATCCCCACTGGGCACAAATGTCAGTTCAATGTCTGTTCCACTTGGTTCAACGTAATTTCATTGAAATTAGTGGAAACAATGTTGATTCAACCAGTGTGTGCCCAGTGGGTATCCAACTATAAGGTCTGAAGCCAAAACATTATGAGTTTCATGAATGATTTGTCATTTTAAAGTAATTCACAAATGGTAGAATGGAATTTAAGTTCTATCTTCCTGAATTTATTGAAAATAACCGATAAAGAAGTTTGAAGAAAAAGTCAAATTACATTCCCACTATGAAAAGTTGTTTAAGGAACACTTACCAGAGCCACTTCTTTGTCTGTTTTTGGACTATCGTCTCCTGGGAACTTGATAATGGGCGAGGGGGCTGCAGAGGTTTTCTGGAGAAAGGCGATTAACTGTACCAAAAACACTTTGAGGACAAGGTGTCGGGGGCTAAATGCCGTCTGGCACCCCATCTTTCCCCGGTGGAGAATCGCTGTGTATGTAATCAGGATGGAGAAAAACAGAACGTTTCTGGGTTGGATGTCCTCTTGCCTCTTCTGTTGCTTTATTTTCTCATCAACGGGACATTCTGCACTGCAACCCAGGTCTGCTAACTCAGTTGTGCTTACACATGCAATTTTGTATGCTGCTTTCCACGGGAAGTGTAGGCTACAGACTGCGCAGTCTCCCCAAATCCGGGAACGTTGGAGAAATGTAACCGGAGACCTGTTCCAATTACGAGTTTACTGCGTAATTCCTAGCCTCCCTTGGCCTCTGTGGTCGGTGTTCTTTGCATTGTAGGCTAGGCCTATTCGTTGTATTTGCACATATATTGAAGCGTGTAAAATGATGGCACAAATCCAGCATAAATAGTAGATAGATTGACAATGAAACCAAACAGATAGGGAAAATTCAGCATAAAGAGTGCGCCTTTCTAGGCTACCGACGAACAGAAGCCATGGACCGCGGGACTCCAGGGAATGTCTTGTAACGCTTCGATCACACCGAAAGGGCATTGCGCAAAATGGTATTCAGCATCATCTGGATATGTATGTAACAAAAGTTCAACTTCTGCTCCCATTTCTGTCAAGCCGTCTACGCATAAAGTTTGACGCATACATTCGTTAAATCCAACGTATGCACCACACAGAACGCACAGCAACTGCAATGGTGCAAGCTAAACGCAGTGTTTCATTGGAAATTAATGTAATTCTGGTGTACCAAAATGCCATAACTCTGTAGGTGTGTTGGAAGGGTGGCGCAGCGAATTGCGCAAAATAGGCTTCAAGGTGAGCAGCGCCCCTCTTAAGACGTTTCTGATTATGTTAGCAAAACTCCTACAAAATCCGTTAGTAAAAATGTTTCCCTGACACCTGTTGCTGCAAGGAACAGTGCATTTAGTATCATAGACCTAGGTGTGGCTGACTACTTCATTCATAGAAAATAAGATGTTGTCTTGAAACTAAGAGTTATTCAGCTCTCAAAATAGGAGCACCCTATGAAGAACTATTTTTGGTTCCAGGTAGAACCCTTTTATTTCCAGGGAGAACCCTTTTGAGTTCCATGTAAAACTCTTTCCAGAGAGTTTTAAGGAGTTCTACCTGGAGCCAAAAAGGGTTCTACCTGGAACCAAAAAGGGTTCTCCTATGGGTGACCCGAAGAACCCTTTTGGAACCCTTTTTCTAAGAATGTACCTTAGCAAACTTAGACCGTCTCCTAATACTGTATCGTACCATAACAAAAAATACATACAAAAAAAGGTTATGTTAACTAAAAAAATATGTATAGCTTCAAATCATGATAAGAAAAGCAATGTTGTTCTCATAGACTAGGCTACATCAAGCACTAGCTATATCAAGCACTAATTCCATGTGAACTTGTCATGGAATGTACTTTATTCTGCTCTTTTTTTCCCAGCTTCTGAGAGTTTACAATTGGACCGTTTGCTGTTCGGACTCTGATGGTGAACAGTGGTGCCAATGCCAACCAATGGATGCAAAGTAAATCATCCCTTAATCTCTTCACACAGCCTCTGTGCTGATCTTGTGGGACTGTCTTTTTATTCCAAAATGTGCCTCTTGGAAAATGTATTATGGAAAATAAGTGATCATCTTGGAAAATAAGTAGTCTATTGCAAAACGAAGGCAATTTCATAATACGTCATCTCTAGTGTTGTCATGGAGATTAGAGACGATATATCAATATCGTGTGATAATCCCACCGATAACCGATATTCCTTATCTCATGCTTATCTGAACACTTGTGACCATTCTCATGATGTGTCATTATTGTCAGTGTGTAGGAAATCAACATTTGAAGCTCATTTCTTGGACAATTGCTCTTTTGGGTGGCAATTTAAGAGAACTCAGTGTGGAACAATGTCACTTTTTCATTTCCTGCTGTAATTGGCAGATATATTGGTATCGGTAAGTTTTGTCCTCCCTAAAATCGCGATATGACCCATTGGACCCATTGGCCCAATAATAGGTCTATGTTCATAGGCTGCTCGGTATGACAGGTTTGGTAGAGTATAGCAGCCTATACAACATAATGGCGGTTTGTTGAATGTGTCGAATGGCTCAACAACAGACATCGAGCAGCTTCTGCTTTGATCTTTTCCTTTCATTAGGACTTTACTTACATTTTGCATTTATTTAAATTGTAGTAGACCAAGGAAACCACCAGATAAAGTCATAAAATGTAAGCCATTACAACATTGCATACATGGAGGTCCTCTCAGTCTGGGCCAGATTATGCTCCATCTCTAAACTCTCAGTGTGATGCAATATGAGGTGAAAGGCTGACATCTGGTGGTCATGCTGTGTAAATACATTATGTACTGAGACAAGTGCAATCAGGAAAATCATGGGGAACTATTTAATTGGGCACCACACAAAGCAACATAGACTTTGGCTAGCTGTCAATATCTCACTAAGAAATGTGTTTTGTTTAAAGACATGTGTTTCTTGACTCATGTTTGCAACCTTTGTTTCCATACAGTATGCTACTGTACATTGTGCTGTATTGAACCAATGGCAATCTTGGCCCATATCATCAAGCTGAAGGCAGTCCCTTTAACATTGTATTCTTGAGCTGATGTTATACTCTAGAACAGATATATAGTAAGTAGCCTTCCACGAGCCAGAGCAGCTCATAGGAGCAGGAGCCTGTCCTGTCCTGTTCGGCGAGGCGGCTTGATGTACAACTACACGCCCTGGACAAGACACTAATCTATCTATCTTCTTAATGCTTAGTGCCAAGCAGGGACTTGGTTGGGGATCGAACTCCCAACCTTCCAACAGACATTTAACCACAAGGCCACTGAGTTGGTATAGATAAATAGGCCAATAGTATTTGCTCAAATTGAACCTCTTTGATGCTTCATCATGAAAGGGTTGTGGATTTGTATCATTTCCGTCTAGTGGCTGAACAAAGCCATGCATCTCTTTCTCATCAGTAGCTCACATAGAGCAACGCTAGGCCAGCCACATCACAGCCTCAGGTTCTCTAAGAGATATCCTAACTCCATTTGACATCTCTTTCTCATCAGTAGCTCACATAGAGCAACGCTAGGCCAGCCACATCACAGCCTCAGGTTCTCTAAGAGATATCCTAACTCCATTTGACATCTCTTTCATCAGTAGCATCAGTAGCTCAGGATCTCTAAGAGATATCCTAACTCCATTTGACATCTCTTTCTCATCAGTAGCTCATAGAGCAACGCTAGGCCAGCCACATCACAGCCTCCAGGATCTCTAAGAGATATCCTAACTCCATTTGACATCTCTTTCTCATCAGTAGCTCACATAGAGCAACGCTAGGCCAGCCACATCACAGCCTCAGGATCTCTAAGAGATATCCTAACTCCATTTGACATCTCTTTCTCATCAGTAGCTCACATAGAGCAACGCTAGGCCAGCCACATCACAGCCTCAGGATCTCTAAGAGATATCCTAACTCCATTTGACATCTCTTTCTCATCAGTAGCTCACATAGAGCAACGCTAGGCCAGCCACATCACAGCCTCAGGATCTCTAAGAGATATCCTAACTCCATTTGACATCTCTTTCTCATCAGTAGCTCACATAGAGCAACGCTAGGCCAGCCACATCACAGCCTCAGGATCTCTAAGAGATATCCTAACTCCATTTGACATCTCTTTCTCATCAGTAGCTCACATAGAGCAACGCTAGGCCAGCCACATCACAGCCTCAGGATCTCTAAGAGATATCCTAACTCCATTTGACATCTCTTTCTCATCAGTAGCTCACATAGAGCAACGCTAGGCCAGCCACATCACAGCCTCAGGATCTCTAAGAGATATCCTAACTCCATTTGACATCTCTTTCTCATCAGTAGCTCACATAGAGCAACGCTAGGCCAGCCACATCACAGCCTCAGGTTCTCTAAGAGATATCCTAACTCCATTTGACATCTCTTTCTCATCAGTAGCTCACAACGCTAGGCCAGCCACATCACAGCCTCAGGATCTCTAAGAGATATCCTAACTCCATTTGACATCATCAGTAGCCTAGAGCAACGGAGCCACATCACAGCCTCAGGATCTCTAAGAGATATCCTAACTCCATTTGACATCTCTTTCTCATCAGTAGCTCACATAGAGCAACGCTAGGCCAGCCACATCACAGCCTCAGGATCTCTAAGAGATATCCTAACTCCATTTGACATCTCTTTCTCATCAGTAGCTCACATAGAGCAACGCTAGGCCAGCCACATCACAGCCTCAGGATCTCTAAGAGATATCCTAACTCCATTTGACATCTCTTTCTCATCAGTAGCTCACATAGAGCAACGCTAGGCCAGCCACATCACAGCCTCAGGATCTCTAAGAGATATCCTAACTCCATTTGACATCTCTTTCTCATCAGTAGCTCACATAGAGCAACGCTAGGCCAGCCACATCACAGCCTCAGGATCTCTAAGAGATATCCTAACTCCATTTGACATCTCTTTCTCATCAGTAGCTCACATAGAGCAACGCTAGGCCAGCCACATCACAGCCTCAGGATCTCTAAGAGATATCCTAACTCCATTTGACATCTCTTTCTCATCAGTAGCTCACATAGAGCAACGCTAGGCCAGCCACATCACAGCCTCAGGATCTCTAAGAGATATCCTAACTCCATTTGACATCTCTTTCTCATCAGTAGCTCACATAGAGCAACGCTAGGCCAGCCACATCACAGCCTCAGGATCTCTAAGAGATATCCTAACTCCATTTGACATCTCTTTCTCATCAGTAGCTCACATAGAGCAACGCTAGGCCAGCCACAGCCTCAGGATCTCTAAGAGATATCCTACATCACAGTAGCCTCAGGCCAGCCACATCACAGCCTCAGGATCTCTAAGAGATATCCTAACTCCATTTGACATCTCTTTCTCATCAGTAGCTCACATAGAGCAACGCTAGGCCAGCCACATCACAGCCTCAGGATCTCTAAGAGATATCCTAACTCCATTTGACATCTCTTTCTCATCAGTAGCTCACATAGAGCAACGCTAGGCCAGCCACATCACAGCCTCAGGATCTCTAAGAGATATCCTAACTCCATTTGACATCTCTTTCTCATCAGTAGCTCACATAGAGCAACGCTAGGCCAGCCACATCACAGCCTCAGGATCTCTAAGAGATATCCTAACTCCATTTGACATCTCTTTCTCATCAGTAGCTCACATAGAGCAACGCTAGGCCAGCCACATCACAGCCTCAGGATCTCTAAGAGATATCCTAACTCCATTTGACATCTCTTTCTCATCAGTAGCTCACATAGAGCAACGCTAGGCCAGCCACATCACAGCCTCAGGATCTCTAAGAGATATCCTAACTCCATTTGACATCTCTTTCTCATCAGTAGCTCATCAGTAGGCCAGCCACATCACAGCCTCAGGATCTCTAAGAGATATCCTAACTCCATTTGACATCTCTTTCTCATCAGTAGCTCACATAGAGCAACGCTAGGCCAGCCACATCACAGCCTCAGGATCTCTAAGAGATATCCTAACTCCATTTGACATCTCTTTCTCATCAGTAGCTCACATAGAGCAACGCTAGGCCAGCCACATCACAGCCTCAGGATCTCTAAGAGATATCCTAACTCCATTTGACATCTCTTTCTCATCAGTAGCTCACATAGAGCAACGCTAGGCCAGCCACATCACAGCCTCAGGATCTCTAAGAGATATCCTAACTCCATTTGACATCTCTTTCTCATCAGTAGCTCACATAGAGCAACGCTAGGCCAGCCACATCACAGCCTCAGGATCTCTAAGAGATATCCTAACTCCATTTGACATCTCTTTCTCATCAGTAGCTCACATAGAGCAACGCTAGGCCAGCCACATCACAGCCTCAGGATCTCTAAGAGATATCCTAACTCCATTTGACATCTCTTTCTCATCAGTAGCTCACATAGAGCAACGCTAGGCCAGCCACATCACAGCCTCAGGATCTCTAAGAGATATCCTAACTCCATTTGACATCTCTTTCTCATCAGTAGCTCACATAGAGCAACGCTAGGCCAGCCACATCACAGCCTCAGGATCTCTAAGAGATATCCTAACTCCATTTGACATCTCTTTCTCATCAGTAGCTCACATAGAGCAACGCTAGGCCAGCCACATCACAGCCTCAGGATCTCTAAGAGATATCCTAACTCCATTTGACATCTCTTTCTCATCAGTAGCTCACATAGAGCAACGCTAGGCCAGCCACATCACAGCCTCAGGATCTCTAAGAGATATCCTAACTCCATTTGACATCTCTTTCTCATCAGTAGCTCACATAGAGCAACGCTAGGCCAGCCACATCACAGCCTCAGGATCTCTAAGAGATATCCTAACTCCATTTGACATCTCTTTCTCATCAGTAGCTCACATAGAGCAACGCTAGGCCAGCCACATCACAGCCTCAGGATCTCTAAGAGATATCCTAACTCCATTTGACATCTCTTTCTCATCAGTAGCTCACATAGAGCAACGCTAGGCCAGCCACATCACAGCCTCAGGATCTCTAAGAGATATCCTAACTCCATTTGACATCTCTTTCTCATCAGTAGCTCACATAGAGCAACGCTAGGCCAGCCACATCACAGCCTCAGGATCTCTAAGAGATATCCTAACTCCATTTGACATCTCTTTCTCATCAGTAGCTCACATAGAGCAACGCTAGGCCAGCCACATCACAGCCTCAGGATCTCTAAGAGATATCCTAACTCCATTTGACATCTCTTTCTCATCAGTAGCTCACATAGAGCAACGCTAGGCCAGCCACATCACAGCCTCAGGATCTCTAAGAGATATCCTAACTCCATTTGACATCTCTTTCTCATCAGTAGCTCACATAGAGCAACGCTAGGCCAGCCACATCACAGCCTCAGGATCTCTAAGAGATATCCTAACTCCATTTGACATCTCTTTCTCATCAGTAGCTCACATAGAGCAACGCTAGGCCAGCCACATCACAGCCTCAGGATCTCTAAGAGATATCCTAACTCCATTTGACATCTCTTTCTCATCAGTAGCTCACATAGAGCAACGCTAGGCCAGCCACATCACAGCCTCAGGATCTCTAAGAGATATCCTAACTCCATTTGACATCTCTTTCTCATCAGTAGCTCACATAGAGCAACGCTAGGCCAGCCACATCACAGCCTCAGGATCTCTAAGAGATATCCTAACTCCATTTGACATCTCTTTCTCATCAGTAGCTCACATAGAGCAACGCTAGGCCAGCCACATCACAGCCTCAGGATCTCTAAGAGATATCCTAACTCCATTTGACATCTCTTTCTCATCAGTAGCTCACATAGAGCAACGCTAGGCCAGCCACATCACAGCCTCAGGATCTCTAAGAGATATCCTAACTCCATTTGACATCTCTTTCTCATCAGTAGCTCACATAGAGGCAACGCTAGGCCAGCCACATCACAGCCTCAGGATCTCTAAGAGATATCCTAACTCCATTTGACATCTCTTTCTCATCAGTAGCTCACATAGAGCAACGCTAGGCCAAGCCACATCACAGCCTCAGGATCTCTAAGAGATATCCTAACTCCATTTGACATCTCTTTCTCATCAGTAGCTCACATAGAGCAACGCTAGGCCAGCCACATCACAGCCTCAGGATCTCTAAGAGATATCCTAACTCCATTTGACATCTCTTTCTCATCAGTAGCTCACATAGAGCAACGCTAGGCCAGCCACATCACAGCCTCAGGATCTCTAAGAGATATCCTAACTCCATTTGACATCTCTTTCTCATCAGTAGCTCACATAGAGCAACGCTAGGCCAGCCACATCACAGCCTCAGGATCTCTAAGAGATATCCTAACTCCATTTGACATCTCTTTCTCATCAGTAGCTCACATAGAGCAACGCTAGGCCAGCCACATCACAGCCTCAGGATCTCTAAGAGATATCCTAACTCCATTTGACATCTCTTTCTCATCAGTAGCTCACATAGAGCAACGCTAGGCCAGCCACATCACAGCCTCAGGATCTCTAAGAGATATCCTAACTCCATTTGACATCTCTTTCTCATCAGTAGCTCACATAGAGCAACGCTAGGCCAGCCACATCACAGCCTCAGGATCTCTAAGAGATATCCTAACTCCATTTGACATCTCTTTCTCATCAGTAGCTCACATAGAGCAACGCTAGGCCAGCCACATCACAGCCTCAGGATCTCTAAGAGATATCCTAACTCCATTTGACATCTCTTTCTCATCAGTAGCTCACATAGAGCAACGCTAGGCCAGCCACATCACAGCCTCAGGATCTCTAAGAGATATCCTAACTCCATTTGACATCTCTTTCTCATCAGTAGCTCACATAGAGCAACGCTAGGCCAGCCACATCACAGCCTCAGGATCTCTAAGAGATATCCTAACTCCATTTGACATCTCTTTCTCATCAGTAGCTCACATAGAGCAACGCTAGGCCAGCCACATCACAGCCTCAGGATCTCTAAGAGATATCCTAACTCCATTTGACATCTCTTTCTCATCAGTAGCTCACATAGAGCAACGCTAGGCCAGCCACATCACAGCCTCAGGATCTCTAAGAGATATCCTAACTCCATTTGACATCTCTTTCTCATCAGTAGCTCACATAGAGCAACGCTAGGCCAGCCACATCACAGCCTCAGGATCTCTAAGAGATATCCTAACTCCATTTGACATCTCTTTCTCATCAGTAGCTCACATAGAGCAACGCTCAGGCCAGCCATCACAGCCTCAGGATCTCTCTAAGAGATATCCTAACTCCATTTGACATCTCTTTCTCATCAGTAGCTCACATAGAGCAACGCTAGGCCAGCCACATCACAGCCTCAGGATCTCTAAGAGATATCCTAACTCCATTTGACATCTCTTTCTCATCAGTAGCTCACATAGAGCAACGCTAGGCCAGCCACATCACAGCCTCAGGATCTCTAAGAGATATCCTAACTCCATTTGACATCTCTTTCTCATCAGTAGCTCACATAGAGCAACGCTAGGCCAGCCACATCACAGCCTCAGGATCTCTAAGAGATATCCTAACTCCATTTGACATCTCTTTCTCATCAGTAGCTCACATAGAGCAACGCTAGGCCAGCCACATCACAGCCTCAGGATCTCTAAGAGATATCCTAACTCCATTTGACATCTCTTTCTCATCAGTAGCTCACATAGAGCAACGCTAGGCCAGCCACATCACAGCCTCAGGATCTCTAAGAGATATCCTAACTCCATTTGACATCTCTTTCTCATCAGTAGCTCACATAGAGCAACGCTAGGCCAGCCACATCACAGCCTCAGGATCTCTAAGAGATATCCTAACTCCATTTGACATCTCTTTCTCATCAGTAGCTCACATAGAGCAACGCTAGGCCAGCCACATCACAGCCTCAGGATCTCTAAGAGATATCCTAACTCCATTTGACATCTCTTTCTCATCAGTAGCTCACATAGAGCAACGCTAGGCCAGCCACATCACAGCCTCAGGATCTCTAAGAGATATCCTAACTCCATTTGACATCTCTTTCTCATCAGTAGCTCACATAGAGCAACGCTAGGCCAGCCACATCACAGCCTCAGGATCTCTAAGAGATATCCTAACTCCATTTGACATCTCTTTCTCATCAGTAGCTCACATAGAGCAACGCTAGGCCAGCCACATCACAGCCTCAGGATCTCTAAGAGATATCCTAACTCCATTTGACATCTCTTTCTCATCAGTAGCTCACATAGAGCGCTAGGCCAGCCACATCACAGCCTCAGGATCTCTAAGAGATATCCTAACTCCATTTGACATCTCTTTCTCATCAGTAGCTCACATAGAGCAACGCTAGGCCAGCCACATCACAGCCTCAGGATCTCTAAGAGATATCCTAACTCCATTTGACATCTCTTTCTCATCAGTAGCTCACATAGAGCAACGCTAGGCCAGCCACATCACAGCCTCAGGATCTCTAAGAGATATCCTAACTCCATTTGACATCTCTTTCTCATCAGTAGTTCACATAGAGCAACGCTAGGCCAGCCACATCACAGCCTCAGGATCTCTAAGAGATATCCTAACTCCATTTGACATCTCTTTCTCATCAGTAGTTCACATAGAGCAACGCTAAGCCACATCACAGCCTCAGGTTCTCTAAGAGATATCCTAACTCCATTTGACATCTCTTTCTCATCAGTAGTTCACATAGAGCAACGCTAGGCCAGCCACATCACAGCCTCAGGATCTCTAAGAGATATCCTAACTCCATTTGACATCTCTTTCTCATCAGTAGCTCACATAGAGCAACGCTAGGCCAGCCACATCACAGCCTCAGGATCTCTAAGAGATATCCTAACTCCATTTGACATCTCTTTCTCATCAGTAGTTCACATAGAGCAACGCTAGGCCAGCCACATCACAGCCTCAGGTTCTCTAAGAGATATCCTAACTCCATTTGACATCTCTTTCTCATCAGTAGCTCACATAGAGCAACGCTAGGCCAGCCACATCACAGCCTCAGGATCTCTAAGAGATATCCTAACTCCATTTGACATCTCTTTCTCATCAGTAGCTCACATAGAGCAACGCTAGGCCAGCCACATCACAGCCTCAGGATCTCTAAGAGATATCCTAACTCCATTTGACATCTCTTTGTTTCTCCTATCACCGTGGATTACCCCTGACAGTATAACTGTGGACTGACTCCTTAATAGAGGAAGCCAAAGGACTTTACCCAGAGATCTGACAGACAGACAGACAGACAGACAGACAGACAGACGGATATACTGTAGCTAGCAAATAGGATTTCTGTGGCTTATCTCACAAACCAATTTCCTGTGCTTTTAGCCAAGAGTAAAGTTAATTTTTCATAGCATAGGCCTGTTTGTGGCTGAAGCAGAGTAAATGTAACATCCATTTGCCTACAATATCCTGGGCCTGTCACTGCAGAGCAGGGCTTCATTTCATGCACTGATACATGCAGCCATCTGCGCAGACTGACACGCAGGGAGTGGGACACACACACACACACACACACACACACACACACACACACACACACACACACACACACACACACACACACACACACACACACACACACACACACACACACACACACACACACACACACACACACACACACACTCACACACACACACTCACAGATCTCTCAAAGCTCTGACAAATAGAGAGGGATGCCCATTAAATGTACATGCACCCTGCCTTCTCCAAATAGAAAATGCTGAGGCGTGTAAACTTGGGTAACAGCTAAGTGAATGCCTTTGTGCATATGAATGCAAATTTGCGGGGGATACGGGCATAAAGAGATTGAGATGATAAACTTTGATTTGCATGTAAATTGTTTCTTTTATTCTCTGTTTGTTTACTGCCACAGCTCCTTTAGATTGAAGGCAGCGACTCTCAAGTTCTCGCTCCTCCATGTGTGCGTGTGTGTGTGTTCTTCTTGTTTTGATTGCAAATGTCTGCATGTGTTGCTCTCCTCCTTTGTGTTTTATGTCGTCCTGATGGTTGACTTTTAAAGGGAAACAAACCTGATTGTAATAGAATATGCCATATAGTACTTCTATAATTTACAGTATATAACTTCATACATAGCACAGGGCCTAAACATAATCATATAAACATCCCACATATATTTGCTTTACAGTTTTTTACAATCACTTTGGCACTAATTTCGGAGCCTTGATGTCATTTCTCAAAACTCTAGACACAAAACTCACAACCAATGATCAAAATGCAAATTCTTCAAAACTCTAACACTTTTTCCAATTTCTTGGATACAATACACATAAAGCTAAGAACATTTGTTCAGCCTGAATTATTCATGGTGTTGTATGTTAAGAGATGCCCTTCTGCACACCACTGTTTTAAACAGCTGTTATTTGAGCATTTGTTGCCTTTCTGTTAGCTTGAATGAGTCTGGACATTCTCCTCTGATCTCTCTCATTAACAAGGTGGTTTTGCCCACAGAACTGCCGCTCACTGAATGTGTTTTGTTTATCGCACCATTCTATGTAAACTCTAGAGACTGTAGTGCATAAAAATCCCAGGAAGGCAGCCGTTTCTGAGATGCTGGAATCACCATGTTTATTTTTTATTTTTTTATTTCACCTTTATTTAACCAGGTAGGCTAGTTGAGAACAAGTTCTTATTTGCAACTGCGACCTGGCCAAGATAAAGCGTAGCAATTCGACACATGCAACAACACAGAGTTACACATGGAATCAACAAAACATACAGTCAATAATACAGTAGAACAAAAGAAAACAAAAATTCTATATACAGTGAGTGCAAATATGTGTGGCATCAACAATCATACCACGGTCAAAGTTGCTTAGATTACTCATCTTGCCTGATCTAATGTTTGGTCGAACAATATTTAAATCTCTACTCTATACTCTCTATATTGAGTTGCAGGCAGCCACATGATTCGCTGTTCGAATGAAACATTCCTTGATGAGCTAAATCAGGTCTGTAGAGCTGATGACATTTTACTGTATTTTTTTCTTTTTTGTAGCTAATTATTTTTGCTTTGATTCAAAGAAACCTATGTTGTGATTTTATTGTATTTCATCAATTAATGTCATATTTTGTTCAATGATTCCACTGTGTCTGTAGTATTCTCTCTACTAGTCCTTTTACAGTGATGTATTTACGTGTAGTAGCATAATGAAACATGTGCCACATATTTTGTACTACAATATTTAATGATTGTACGAACAACTACACAGTCAAACGATCGGTATCTTGTGTGTGGGTGATCTAAATGAATGGTCCTATGGTATTTCATGATAAATTAGTGATTCTGCAAGTGCAAGGTTTCTTTAAAGATATGAATGTACAATGAAATGTTTTGAACATTGGACAGCCTGTGTTTCAAGTGATGACCGTTTTGAATTTTGTCTAGAGCTTTGAAAAATGACGACAAGGTTCTGAAATTAGTGTCAAAGTGATTGTAAAAAACTGTAATGACTAGCAGAGATTGTTTTCCATAGGGAAGATGTTCAGTTTGATGTGCAATATGCTTACTCTAGTCTTCTCAAATCAAATTGTATTTGTCACATGCTCCAAATACAACAGGTGTAGGTAGACCTTACCTTGAAATGCAAACTTACAAGCCATTAAAACCTGTCTAGGACTGGGGTTCCGCTAGCGGAATTCTCGTTAATCCAGCCACAGTGTCTGATTTCAAAAATGCTTTACGGCGAAAGCTCCACAAACTATTATGTTAGGTCACCACCAAGCCACAGAAAAACCCAGCCATTCTTCCAGCCAAAGAGAGGAGTCACAAAAAGCACAAATAGAGATAAATTAATCACTAACCTCTTCATCTGATGACACTCATAGGACTTCATGTTACACAATACATGTATGTTTTGTTCGATAAAGTGCATATTTATATAAAAATAATCTAATTTTACATTGCCACGTTATGTTCAGTAGTTCTAAAACATGCGGTGATTGTGCAGAGAGCCACATGAATTCACAGAAATAAATGTTGATGAAAATTCAAGTGTTATGCATGGAACACTTCTCCTTAATGCAACCGCTGTGTCATATTTCAAAAAATCTTTACGGAAATAGCATAATCTGAGTACGGCGCTCAGAGCCCAAACCAGCCAAAATAAATATCCGCCATGTTGAGCAGTCAACATTAGTCAAAAATAGCATTATAAATATTCACTTACCTTTGATGATCTTCATCAGAATGCACTCCCAGGAATCGCAGTTCCACAATAAATGTTTGTTTTGTTCGATAATGTCCATAATTTATGTCCAAATAGCTTCTTTTGTTAGGGTGTTTTTCGAAACAAATCCAAACGCGCGTTCAGGTCCAGTCGGACGAAAAGTTCAATAAGTTATATTACAGGTCAAAGAAACTTGTCAAACTAAGTATAGAATCAATCTTTAGGATGTTTTTATCATAAATGTTCAATAATGTTCCAACTGGAGAATTCCATTGTCTGTAGAAAAGCAATGGAATGAGAGATACCTCTCATGTGAACGCGCATGACTGAGAACGAGGCTGCTGCCAGACCCCTTAGTCAAACAGCTCTCATTCGCTCCCACTTCCCAGTAGAAGCCTGAAACAATGTTCTAAAGATGGTTGACATCTAGTGGAAGCCTTAGGAAGTGCAAAATAACCCATATCACACTGTGTATTCGATAGGGGCTGAGTTCAAAAACTACAAACCTCAGATTTCCCACTTCCGGTTAGTTTTTTTCTCAGGTTTTTGCCTGCCATATGAGTTAGGTTATACGCACAGACATCATTCAAACAGTTTTAGAAATGTCAGAGTGTTTTCTACCAATACTAATAATAATATGCATATATTAGCATCTGGGACTGAGTAGGAGGCAGTTTACTCTTGGCACACTATTCATCCAAAAGTGAAAATGCTGCCCCCTATCCAAAAAAAGTTTTAAACCAACAATGCAGTTCAAGAAATAGAGTTAAGAAAATATTTACTAACTAACCTAAAGTACAAAATAAAATGAAAAGTAACTCAATTAAAATAACAATAACGAGGCTATATATAGGGTTACAGCTTAGTCAATGTAATTTGTACATGTACAAAAAGTACAAAATGACATGTATATAAGAATTTTTGTTGTTGTAGTTTTACCTTTATTTTACTGGGCAAGTCAGTTAAGAACAAATTCTTATTTTCAATGACGGCCTAGGAACAGTGGGTTACCTGCCTGTTCAGTGGCAGAACGGTAGATTTTTTACCTTGTCAGCTCGGGGATTTGAACTTGCAACCTTTCGGTTACTAGTCCAATGCTCTAACCACTAGGCTACACTAGTTGTGACATTAACATAAGAATTTTCAAAAAATTTGAATTTAAGTTAAATGTTTTAATTCTAATTTGTAAGTGTGCATGAAGGTGTCTATAATATAATTTTAAAAATATATACAACGGTGGGGGAGTGCCAAGATGGAGGCACGGTGGCTTCAAAACAGCACCCCCTGTCAGTCATTTAGTGTATGTATAAACACACACACACACACACACACACACACACACACACACACACACACACACACACACACACACACACACACACACACACACACACACACACACACACGCATGCAGATCCTCTGATGAATCACCAAACCTCTTCATGATTCTCTAAATGTCCAACCTGGTAAAAGTCACAGTTCCTCTACATACACTTCCACCCTCTCCTCTCACTCAAAGTTGTGGAGAGGTTCTGGTAGTAGTAGAACTTAGGAGGATGGAGTGGCACACACAGCTTTGAGTGAAACAGACTGGAACTGGAAAAGCCATGTCCCTCTTTGCATTCCTTAGTGTTTGAGTCGATGTGTTGGAATGGAATCATAGTTGTTATGTTGAGAGCAATAAAGACTGATGCAGAGAGGTTGATAATCAGTCTGGTAGGATTGGTTGATTGAAATGATTAAGCAATGGTTGCTGAGCAAACAAATCCCAACATCTTCCCCCTGACCAATTCATTTATTTTAGGTTAGATCATTTGGCTAAGCACTGTGTTAGCGAATAGTATGACGCATATTATATCACTCAGTTTGAAACATTGTGATGATGAATTATAGAACATACATCCATTATCTTGGACATATTTCATTTATAAGCACACTAAGACAGTTCAGCACTGCTGGGTCATTATTGTTGCATATTGTGTCACTGCTCCTCTCCACACCTGGGTTCAAATACTATTTAAAAACATTTACAATCCTTTATATGTACTTGGTTGAGCTTGCCTGTCACAATTAACCAATAGAATAGTCCCGAAAGTGTAAACCCTTCCCATCTGGCACTTTTATATAATACACTTTTATTAATATTTCACGTATTTGAAATATTTAAAATAGTATTTGAACCCAGGTCTGCTCCTCTTGGATGCTTGCAAACTACCAAAGTTTGTTGAAATGCAATGAATCACAGCTTTTGACTGACTGACGTGTTGTATGTGAAATCTGAGAGCCTGGCCCAGAGAGCAACATGAACAGAATTGTTTTATTTAATGCTTTTCCCCTCCATTCTGTTTCTCTTTTAGTGTTGACGTGTAAACACTGATGCAATAACGCATTCCATTATAGCGCTGAGAGGAAGAGACTTGCGTCTCGTCTCCCGTGGCTCCTCTCCATCTCAATAATAGGTCAACAGCTATTTGAAAAATGTATAACATTTTGGGCAGTTGCAAAGGTTAGCAGCGGTGGCGGCGCTCCGAGATGCAATTGGAGCTCAGATCAGCAGTGAATCTCTATGGAGATGAGGGAGGAATAGGTGGCTTTGATGAGTGCAGCATGTAAATGATTTGAATTGTGTTTATAGGACATGGGGCCGACCCCGGCCCTGCGTCACTACAAGGCAGAGATCCTCATGCACCTGCTGCTCCACTCTGTGGTGGGGCCTCGCAAATACACATCATAGAAATTACCAAGAGAGAGCAAGGCATCAGAACCCAGTCTTTGGGCTTTATTCTCTCTCTCTCTCATTTATTTGTTTTCTTCCTTAACCTCCATGACTGTCAGACAACAGGGATTTAGATTAGGCATCAGAGTTTTTAATGTGAAGTAGTACATATATCATTTTGTCATCTCAATAGAAGACAGCTAAACAATCCGTTTGTAAAAGAATCAGCACCACTAGGCAATGATGGCACCGTTGGGCCTGTTTGTACAGTATATGTTTTAGAGAAATTCAAATATTGATGCCTTTTTCACGTCTAAGACAAATTACTCTCGAAAGATATCCCAGAGAGGTACATACCCGGACATGGAAATGAAATATGAATGCTTACCTTGAATTGCTTTTAGTAATTGTAAAATATTCAAAGTGGTATTTATGGAATGAAAGCCTCACTCCCCTGCTTGCTATGCACAAGCTGGCAGGTTGACAGTAGGGGATTACTTTGTCAGTGGGTGTTCTGATTCGGCCGTCACAGAAGAAAATGAATAGCCTTGATAAGTCATGTTCAGGTTTGGATGTACCTGCACCGATGGTGAGGGATGTGAATGAAATATGATGTAAGTGAGTGAAAGCATTCTGTCTGACAGTTCTAAGAGCTCTGCTGCAGATTAGCTCCTGGTGCTGTTTGTACATGTCAGGTGGAGACAGGGACAATTGTGTTTCTAGTGATTACTGTTTGTTAAGGAAATTATCATGATGAGTAGAAATTAATTACATGTAGTCAATCAATGTTCTTAATTTCTTTACCCATGGCTTGTGTATGATTTAAAGAGCATATCACGTTTTGTTTTAAAGAGCTATAATGTATTTTCCAGAGTCCTATTTCTGATCCCAAGCTAGTAATTTAGCTTCCTTCCTTCTTCAAAAGATTGACATATGTCAAAAGTGCTTTGTGATAGAAGAACACATGTGAGATTCCATATTTTAGTAAATCCGCTCCAGTTGTTAGGTTTGACCTATAGTAAATCTCATGAGAAAAGAAAATGATGGTAGAATAGTAACTACCTGATGACTGACTCTTAATGGAGGGTATGTATAGGCACTTTAGAAGGACATGTTCCCATGCCCTCTGGGGAGAGGGAGAGCAGATGCCAAGGCCCAGGCCAGGAGAACACAAATCCCTCTTTGAACATGAGGTGGTGGAGCGTCTCTCTAATCCATTCTCCCTTCTCTCCTTCTTTCCAGGGGGCTCGTATCATCACCTTCCTGGCACTAATGTATTCCAACCCTAGTCTGTCGTCTTAATAATGTGTTGTTTTTTGTGTGTTTTTTGTGGGGGAGTATGACATTGTGTGTGTGGGTGTGTGACACTGTATGCGACAGTGTGTGTGTGTGTGTATGTGTGATTGTGCTGTGATTGTGATGTGTGTGACACTGTGTGTGTCTGTGTGTGCTTAGTGGCTGAGATGACCTCATCATTGAGTATATATAGCCTGTCTGCCTCTCTCTAGTCTACTGTGAGGTCTCCAGCAGTCTGTCCCTCAGGCTCGGCTCTTAATTCAGAGAATGTGTAATACACCCAGGTAAGCAGGTTTAATCTGCTTTGGGCTTGCATACAGAGCAGACAGAATTTGATTTGATTGGATGTGTATCTACCCGCTTTACATCAAACAGCACATTTCAACAGCTGGCCTCAATATGAGTTTTGACATGTTTTTTTTCTCTTTTCTTTTAAACTTAAATCTCCCTCACATCCGAACTGGTTCAAACAAATGTCCCTCAGTCACCTTATTGGCCCGGCTTCCTGGAAAAACATAATAGCTATAAAGCTCAATATGGCATTGTTATGGTTACGTACCCTCTGTCACAAATTCCAGACAGAAGTGAATTTCCTATTCCCTGTCAATAACACCCAGAGTATCACCTCTGAAAGTGAGGAAGCGTGATTCAATAAACCTGTCACTTATTTATTCCACTTTGACCCCGCGTTACCCTTGTTAGTCCAGGAGTTGGATTACCGTTGCTTTTCCACCATGTATGTAACCTTTATAGCCTTCCCAAGAAACAGAAACACATCAGACTGGCTACATCAGTTCCTCTTTGGCCTACACTGTCCACAGACCCCAGTCATTGTGCAGCTGTTTTCAAGCCCCTCTCAGAATCACACGCTGGTAAAGAAGTCGCCTGTGCTGGACATTTTGAATGTTTGTGCTTTTCTATTAACTAATTTCTGTGTTCTATTCATGTGCTTTTCTAATAACCATTTTCTATGTTCAAGCAAGTGACTGACTGAACGAATCCTCACAATCAGTATTTGCAATTTGGCCGTACGCCCAGAACTTTGTTTTGAGAACGAAAGATATCTCAGTTTCAAGGTCTCGGCTTAGAGAGAAGAAGCCTTGTGAGGAATTGGTCTGTCACATGTTATGAGCCAGTATTGGTCGGTCACATGAATGAAACAAAACTTTAATGATGAATTAATTATGCTAAATCATACAAATATAACTTGTCTGCGTATTGCCATATACAGTATAAGACAACTGCTGGGACTGCCACAGCAGAGCTCCTGATTGACATGTGTACTATGGTGCATTGAGTTGGTTGGAACCTCTTCAGCGCGCTGATAGTAATAAAGAATCATTAATTTAAGATTGACTTTGAGTGTAGCTGGTTGTAATATCCATGACACGCTGTATATATATATTTTTACCTTTATTTAACTAGGCAAGTCAGTTAAGAACAAATTCTTATTTACAATGATGGCCTACCCCAGATGACACTGGGCCAATCGTGCACCACCCTATGGGACTCCCAATCACAGCTGGATGTGATGCAACCTGGATTCAAACCAGGGACTGCAGTGAGATGCACCTCTTGCACTGAGATGCAGTGTCTTAGACCACTGCGCCACTCAGGAGCCTAATATCACTGATTCACTTTTAGTCACGTAGCCTTAAACCAGTGGCCTTGTTCCTCCAGATATGAAGACACATCATCATGAAGAAACATCACATACTCATCATGCAGCTCTTCAGACTGCAGAGGCATGCTACTGGATGTTGTCACCACAGAGACTCTACCCTGGCCTGGCCTGCATGGTAGGTTATGAAAACAGCATTGTGTTGTGATGCGTGTTAGCAGGCGGCGGCCCGGAGGTGGTTCCATGTATGAGCCAGTGTTCTGGTCATGGAAGCCCATGCCTCCTCCTATTTCTGCACCCTGTGATCTAGGATCTGGGTCCTGTTGTATATAGGCTTGTCTGTGGCCCGTAGGCCCCCTCTAACTAAGCACCGGATGGCACGCCACCTCTCTCTCCTTTCTTCGCCCGCCCGCCAGGGATGTTAGTTTACAGGATATTGGAAAAGACCTGTGTCAGGAAGTGGAGGCCCACAGGCCATTGGGGAGCGGAGGTTGTGTTGCTCTAGATTACTGTATCACCTCTCTCTCTCCAGGTAACAGCAGAAGTTGTGTCTGATGGGTGACAGGTTTGTGTGTTTGGGGGTTTGTAAAGCACTGGGATCAGAACCTTGTGTTGAGCACAGGAGGTTGGTGGCACCTTAATTGGGGAGGACGGGCTCGTGGTAATGGCTGGAGAGGGATTGGTGTAATGGTATCAAACACATAGCTTGATGCCTTTCCATTGGCTCCGTTCCATCCATTATTATGAGCCGTCCTCCCCTCAGCAGCCCCCACTGGTGTTGAGATACCCAAATATAAGGATGTCAAGAATGAACTCTCTATATCTATATAATAAAGATAGGTTGTGTAGTAGGTTTGTGTAGCGGGTTTGTGTATTAAGTTTGTGTAGCAGGTCTGTTATCCTATAGTTTTCAGTGCATGTTTCCTAGTTAGGGTATGAACATTTTATTTCTATGTAAAATAACTAAAGGCATATGACAGGCAGTCACATGTTAGACACAGTGTATTTTATCTTTAATATGGGAATGTGACAGGGAATGAAATGAATCAGTGCTCTGTGCTAACCCCAGCAACATTAATATGCAACCCGGATAGACAGCCTAACTGTCATTTCTATGATATTCCAGAAGAATCATTATTATTCCCAGGTCTTGGCAGGAACATTTGGCCTATAAAGAAATTCACTTTGTCTCTTTGCTAAGTACACTAATACATCAGGCTGTAATCTCTCCCATAGATGAATCATATTTCATATTACGCAAGGCAAATGTATTCATATTGCATATTTTTCTAATTTCTCCTGTCTGACCATCTGTATGTATTTAGTCTTACCAAGATGAATCCTCTGATCCTATTGGGTCAGGACTGGAGGCAGGTGTTTTTATTATACCAATAGGAGTAAGTAAGAGCTGGTATCAGGACGTAATCCTACACATCATTTTTTTTATATCTCTGTAATATATCAGGGACAGTGATTTCCCTCACCAACAACATTGTTAGACCCGCTTTGGTGATTACGGTGTGTGTTTATGTTTGTGTGTGTTTGTGTGTGTGTGTAGTGTGCATCTGTTGTGTGTGTAGTGTGTGTTTTGAACAACAGTGAATGGGTGGGAGTGGACAATATGCCCTGAAATTTCCTACAGCATCACAGTGAATATCACTGACGTATGAAATTGCAGTCTGTTTCCTCAGATCAGTCGCTTAATCATTTAAGAGGACCAATCCTTGAAAGGATTACAGGGAGGGGGTGAGAATGGCAAAGGGAGGGGTGAGGAGGGGTCTGAGAGAGGTGGAGAGGGGGGATATTGAGGCCTATTGGGTTTGAGAGAGGGAAGTGCAGAAGTCACCATTCTACATTGCCCCTCTGTTGACCCAAATTCTACAATACCCTGATTTTCCCAGGAAATGGAAGTATTAATTCTGATCTCTTTTCTCTGGTTAAATGTGTAACCTGTTTGATAATAATACTACTCAAGACGACTAGATGATGATGTGTGATTTGAGGTTTACTTGACACAATGTGCACACTCACCTAACAGCAAACAACACTAACTACAGGTACAGTATGTTTGTTACTGTATGTCTTCAGTCTTACAGTACATTTGCACTCTGCAATTCACTGATGTTCTACACTTGTCTGGTCTTCCCTAAGGCACCTCACCTAGTGTTAGACAGGACATGTAGATGGAGGTACAGACAGATTGCTACTGGTGTTAATGTTAATGTAAACGATCAGCCTGTCAGGCAGAGCTTGTGTTTCTTAATCTCCTGCTTCTGCCTTAACATGATCAAAGTGATGCAAATAGAAGCCTGTATTGATTTACGGCACCAGGCCTGTTTATGCATTTATGTCACCTATCTGTAGTTCCCATCTGTTTTTTAAAAGTCCTGTGAAACTGCCTGGAACCCATAGATGTCAGTCTCCGTAAAGCAGTGATTCTCTGGCACCATGGGTCGCATGTTCCTGTCACAATTAGGTTATAAGTGAGGATTTCGATACAGGCAGATGATTATTTTGACCTTATGTTTGGTTTGGGTTCCAGATGGGATGCTATTCAGACTATAATCCCCCAGTTCCTCATCCTGTCAACCTTTACTCATACCTTACTTTCTGTCTGGTGTGTTACAACATACAGTAAAGTGCCCATGTTGGGTCTTCATTTGAGCCAGTTTGCTATAGCAGGAAAATAATCCTGCAGCAACAGGAAATATTAATTATTATGTGGATTATATTTAATTGACATTTTTGGAAGGGTTGATACATTTTTTCGTAAGGGAATAACAAGTCTGAAATTTTAAAGTGGAAATTACAACCTTCAGAAGCCTTTATAAACCTGAAATACACTACACGTTTGACATTTCCTGCATTACAGGACAGTTCTAACTCCCAGGCCCAGCGATCTGAACAGCACCCATAGGCTCCTCTAACTCCCAGGCCCAGCGATCTGAACAGCACCCATAGGCTCCTCTAACTCCCAGGCCCAGCGATCTGAACAGCACCCATAGGCTCCTCTAACTCCCAGGCCCAGCGATCTGAACAGCACCCATAGGCTCCTCTAACTCCCAGGCCCAGCGATCTGAACAGCACCCATAGGCTCCTCTAACTCCCAGGCCCAGCGATCTGAACAGCACCCATATGCTCCTATAGCGCCCAGGCCCAGCGATCTGAACAGCACCCATAGGCTCCTCTAACTCCCAGGCCCAGCGATCTGAACAGCACCCATATGCTCCTATAGCGCCCAGGCCCAGCGATCTGAACAGCACCCATAGGCTCCTCTAACTCCCAGGCCCAGCGATCTGAAAAGCATCCATTGGCTCCTATAGCGCCCAGGCAATCTGAACAGCCACAATGAACTCTCTGTCACAATAAGGCATGCTGATTAGGACAGCCATTGCAGGAAAATGAAAATGAATTCAAATGGCTCTGGAGAAGTGTCGTATGGAATTGTTGCCAGCCAGGGTCAGCCTTCCAGACGGCTAGTGTATGCAAAGTAATTCATCCACTCGCATTATCCCAATAATGATATATTTCAGGGATTATGAATTGGGATGTTTCCTCGCTACAACGCTTTAAATTATATTTAGAAGAGGGGCGTTAAGATTACTGCTGCCCTTTAATTTCAGAGACGGAGCACGTTGTCACCATCTGCATGAAATCTTATTCTAATAGCATAGAGCAATTTGTGGGGTATAATCACCTAGGCGACCATTACACCAATGGCCCGGCCCGCCCGCCTTCCAATCACATTCTTCAACAGAGCGTTTAGTGCCTTTGTGGGGGAATGTGTCGTGCGTTAAGACTGGTTGAATTAGAAAAGAAAAATGAAAGAGCGGAATGATATTTATTCATGTGAGTTCCTCTCATGGAACATTACTGCACTTCATTGCTACCTTTGGAAATGTATGCAGAATGAGAAACGTATTCATTTCCAACTGCTTCTGCATGATTGTATAGCCTCTCCTCTTCTGTTTTTTCAAGTATTAACTAACAAATGTGTTTTTCTCTTTGCAATATATCCTGTGATCAATCATTGATTCTTATAACAGTCACACTTTGTTGCAATATGTTTTCACATCTGCAAAAAAGTAGCTGAGTGTAGGTCTGACATGTGAAAGTAGTACTGTACATGTCAAAGTAGAAAGTCTATTCCCGCTATAGCTCTGTGAGTGGGCCCCAGTGTATAGCCTTCTATATCAGATTTCCAGCTTCAGTAAAGGTGTGTATTTTCCACACGCTAGGTCCGTCAGTCGGGTAGTGTGTGTGTGTGTGTTTGTGCGTGGATGGATGGTGGCCGTCAGGTTCCTAATTGATGACTGGTGGGTGAGTATCGGAAGCAGTCAGCTGGCAGCTGAGGAGAGATCCGCTGGTTGGTTGGTACCCCCTTCTATCAGAGGTTTCTTTGAACCTCCAGATTAGGAGGTGCAGACACACGTTTAGACGCCACATGGGGGAGCACAGCAGTGTCGCCCTGCACCCCCTCTCCTTCCTTCCTCTGGTCCAAAATCCAGGGACCCTGCGGCATACTACAAAGCCAACAGTTGAGTCTGAAGACGGGAAACGTCCCACTGTTTTTCTCCCAGCAAATATGTCTACCCTGTGATTCTTGGCTTTAGTCTCTAAATGGAAACAGTGTTGTTTCTTTTCTTTCACACTACAGCCAGCAGCTAGAGTAGAATGTCAGGGTAGTTTCCTCAGGATCCTCTCAGACATGAGAGGCCTGTTTGAGCCCTGCGTCGCCCCCGAGTCTGCCCCCGCCTGGCCTTCATTAGGCCTGCTTATTGGTCACAGACTAGACTTGTGTGTTATTCCTCACGTGAAAGGTGCCAAGGAAATTGCTGAGTCCTATCGGTCGTAAGACATCTCCTGGCTGTGATTTCCTGGGCTTGCTTTGCACGCGTGGCCGGTGTCTGCCTGCCCGATGGCAGGGGGGATAAAGAGAGCTTACAGAGAACTGGGGCTCAGACTGGCCCTGGCAGGCCCCTCACACACCACACAGGCCTCAGCCTCACTGGAACCTGATCGCCACATCATCAGTGGGCCGGACACACAGCCCTGAGGGGCTCCACTCACTCTGTCCTATGGGAGTTTGGCTTTGCTAACCCTTGTACCTTTTAAAGTTCCTGTGCTCTCACTTACAGGAAAATACAGAAACAATATATAAATTAACGTGCTGAATGTAAACATCGTAAGTTAATGTAGTTCGTAGATTATTGTTAGATGATTTTCAAGCTCACACACTGCATTATGTATTTACTGCTAATGCAGTCTGCTATCCATACAAAATGTGCTCTAACAACTTTAGGCCTATTCATCATGGGAAAATATAACAACGCTAGAACATGCAATCAGCTGACAGTAGATACACAGTGTATCTACTGTGTTCCACCCTGTGTCAAGACTATTTGTGTACTGTGATCCATTAACAGAAGTATGTCAAGTCATTGCTATACTGAGCATATGATGTGTGTGCGTGTGTGTTTGTGCGTGTGCATGCGTGCGTGCGTGTGTGTCTGTATGTCTATGTGTATGTGCTCTGTGCCCTGGACGAAGATGAAACGTTGTGTGGACTTGTAACCCCTCTTCCCCTGCCGGTAATCACCCGGGAGCCCTGTAATCCCTGGTGCATGCAGATGCTGCTGCCAGGAATATTACTGTTCGTAATATTCATCTGCTCTCATATTCCTTTCTTTTACCAAGATGAGGCTTCCTCACGCGCCATGTTCTTATGGGAATTAACTGTACTACAAGGGGATTCATCCAGAGGTAGATTTCTCCTCCTCGTCAGAGAAGGGATCAAGCCTTAACCCAGCCTGAGGTCGTTTCAGTATCAGTGCTTAAAGGAATGGAACACCGTCCTCACGTCTCCATATCCTCATAAACACTCCTCAGAGACATGAAAGACGACGTTCCTCCACAGTAGGGACTCTCTCCAATCCACGTCCCGGCCCACATGAATCATGTCAGCTGAATGCCGATCCAGAGGGAGGTGGGCTAAAGCTGCTTTAAGGTGCTCTGTCGTCCCCCAGCAGGCTGTGATACCTGGCTTAGCAGCAGGTAAACCCAGTACCACAGGCTGGGGATAGCTACTATTGTCTCCATCCAGCTGATCAAAGACACTGACACAGCACCCGTATCACTAGAACAGGAATGAATGGGAATCATCATCAACCAGGCAGATGGGTTCAGTTCAGGCATGTGGTTGAAACCTCTTTCCATCAGTCTTGAGACTATCATTTGGTTGGGTACTATCTGTCAAACATGTCACCCGGAGGCAAGGTGGATTTGTGGCTTTTCATGTATCTTTGAACAACTGCCGGTCGAATGGTAACATAAATTTATGAAGGCTTAGTGAAGCTAATGACCAAAATTAGTTGAACCATGGAGTGGCATTCTTCGAGGTGTGATTACACTCATACTGTTTGCATTACTCAGTGTTGTACCTCTCACTCCCTCCCTCTCTCTTATTTCGTCACTGTAGTGGAGTGAGTTCATCCACAGTGCTGCTTCACATCACAACACAGTAACTAATAATTGCTTACAGATATGTGAGTGGATCTGTAGTCTTGCGAGCTGGAACAACAACCACACCTCCACAATCCCACAGCCCCACCATCCTCAAATGGCTTCCTACTGTTTATTAGTTGATGGTTTCCTTCCTCTGATGGCCTGTGCATGTACTTGCATGAAATGTTTGATTTGCTGTGGAATTGGATGCAGTCGGTCCACTGTGGAACAGACTGGCGGGTGTATATATAAATGCAATCAGGAAGTGGAGGTGAGATGCAGAGTGTGTGTGTGTGTGTATATGTGTGTGAGTGTGAGGTGCGACTGTGGAGTAGAGGTGGCAGTGGCGTGTGAAATCTGCTGGGCAGGATTGACAGCAGGATGACTGATACCTGTAAAAGAAAATATACCTCTGAGAGAGGAGATGATTCTCCTTTGTGTTTTACAAAACACCCTCCATGACACCACTGAAGGATTGCTTCATCCCTGAGGAGAGAGAGGGAGAGGAAGAGAAGAGAAGAGAGAGAAAACAAAGCCTATCCGAAGTTAGGCTGATATGATGAAGAGAGAGAGAGACAGAGCGGCCCAAAGCCGACACGTTCTGATTGTTTTGATGTCTGGGAAACACACAGTCAATTATAAAGGCTCAGTGCATAGTAGAGCTGTTTGTTCTGTTTCCAGACAGAGCAGAACAACTCAACTGATAACTTGTAATGGAAAATCATTCTATTGAAACAGTGGAGCATTTACATGGCTCTACGTTGATGTATCGACTTCACTATGTAAAACCTAGGGAGTCGATTAGAACATCGACATTATTTCTACATTACCAGGATGTGTTTCCTCACTAGATTTTGAAGGAATGGGACAAAGAAGAAAGATGGAGGGATGTGTAATTTCCTCTATTGATCCATGATGTGAACTCGTGTTGGTCTGGGTGTAAATGGCCTGGCACCTGGTAACCCCTGGCTTCTCTCTACAGGCGTATTAGTCACCATTAGGTGTTCTGGGGTCACCTTGCTATGAGCTTCTTTATCCCCGATGGAGGTGACATAGTCAGAGTGCCACTTTGCATAACATTAGACTAGTGTCTTAACCTTGAACCAGGAAAATCTATTTTCCCATAGTTAGTGAAGATTTCCAATGCACTGCTATAAGGCCTTTGGGATTTAACCATCACCATCGTCACACCATCTGACCCCCCATCTCCCTTTTATGCATATCCTGGCTGTAGGGTGGGCGGGTGTCCTGTTAGCTATCAGTATTAATGCAGACCACCAGCCATGCATCCACTGGGTAATTATTCAATTTCCAAGATAAATCTGGTGTATAGTGTCATATCCATCATGGCTGTCACCTCTTATACAGAGAGGTAGGGCACTAAATGGAAGGCTTTTTGCTCATATGCACTTCTATATAGTCATCAATTCTGAGCAGTCCATTCATTGTTTCGTTTGACAGACGGGAGCTAATAATGAACGATCAGCTAATGCCCCTCAAACTGAACAAAGGAGTCAGAGTGAGAACACAGAGGCCTGTGTGTGTGCGTGCGTGCGTGCGTGCATGTGTGTGCGTGTGTATTTGGTGGCATAATTCTGTGGGCACATACAGTATTAGACAGGGCCTGTTCCCGTTTCTCTCTTCCATCCAGAGAGAGAATCCTATCCTCGTCTCCACTTTCACGGTTGCTGTCCTGTGTCCTGTTTACATGCAGACAATGTCTGAAATGTGTAACGATCAATATTTTGACCAGCTATCTAATCAAGAGAAACCACCTGTAAACAAGTGTTAACAAAGGTTTGTGTCTGATACCAGCGTGGGTTTACAGCGTGTAGACATTGGGAATGGATGTGAAAACAGTGGTTTGGTCTTCAGACCGTGTCTACAGGGGGATCCTAAACCTTGTCCCTGCCTTGTTTGACAGTAATAAACATTGCTTGTCCACTCAGGAGCAACATGGGAAAAAGATTTAGGCAGAGGCGGTGGGATGATGTTATGGGATGATGTTATTGTGATGTGTTATTTTGGTGGACATCAGATTAGGGATGTTACTCTTGATATAAAGCTAAAGAAAGGCTTTTGGGCTGATTGGGGTCACGGCAGGTCATGTGATGTACTGAACAGCTATATTCAGGCAATATTGGGGAGATTTTGGGTAGGCTAAAAGATGACAACAACATTTCCTCTTTCCTTAATGTTTTTTAGGCTCTAATGTTCTGAAATGTATTCAGAAGACACAACTGAATCCTATGTTCAGTAATGTTATGTTGTGTCTTTTGAAAACAATTTGAGTGCATCAATGACACATTATAATCTATTGTACAGGCATCAAAATATTGTTGTAAACAAAATAAACTAAACAATGCTATTAATGCAAACATTGTATGACATAAATTGTTAAGCAAACCATGATTTTCTTTATTACAAAGATGAAAAATGTGATTGGCTCATTCAACGACTTCCATTTCTCAGAAGGATGGGTTTGTGTTGAAAAGGGGGGGGGGGTCATTTTACTCCTATGATTGAAAAACAGCCTGAAAAGATCCACCATACAACTAATGTGCTTATTGGTGCCAGATACAAGACATCTCATCTGACACTCTTTGATATTAGTTGTTCAACAAAAGGTGGAGCGACAATTCATCGTAAAAAGTGTAATTTAATGACATACACTTGCCTATATATTAGGGATATTGATTTAGAATATGGATACCCTCCATATCTACCACCTCCACAATCACACAATAGATAGCAATAGCCCCCGTGATGGTAGTCCAGGAGGCCCGGGCTGGCTGAAATGCTAAGATATGTCATGTGTTTCATGCATGGCTGCTCCTGATGTATTTACAGTAATTGATTCTTTTCACTGATTTCCAAAGCCGCCTTGAGATCCCGCTGGCTCTAGCTCTCTCTTGCATGTTTTAAAGGGGAGTGCAGTCACGTCACGCATGGCTTAATTCCAGAGATACGCACGCCACGTTGAGCCACCTCTCCGGTAATTCAGTCTGGCCTTTTCACACGGAGGTAATCACCTCGCCCCAGGACAGGACACAGGGGTAACAGACACAGGGGTAACAGACACAGGGGTAACAGACACAGGGGTAACATACACAGGGGTAACAGGGGTGCAGGGGGGCTGGGACTGGCCCCTATAGAGCCCCATACTGTGGCTAATGCCCACAACACTCATACACACACTCCTGATCTCTGGTTAATCCTTACACACACACACACATACACACACACACATACACACACACACACACACACACACTGATACACACACCCACACATATACACTAATACACACAGACCTAGATACCCAACCATCTTCAATAACAAAACCTGTCCTCATATTTTCCTCTGTGGCATATTAACATAGGTTGAGTAGTGACACTGTAAGGAGGTTCTTTCGCTAGATGTGCATTGTGTTGGGGTCACATGTGGCAGGTGAGATAAGATGGCCTGCTGGATCTTGACTGTTCCTCCTATGAGCATGAGAGAGGCCAGTTCAGAATCTTGACTTATCAGAATGTGATGAGTGACTTGAAGTCTTTTGGGACTCTAACATTCATTCAAATAAAACTGAGAGCTATGAATATCATCAACATAAATTATCAAATTTAACTCTATGAAGTTCAAGATAAGTTCAATCAAATTCCAAGATTGTTTTGATTAGCTATTGTTTGAAATGGCACACCCATATGTCATATTGTTCTAGAGTGTACAGTAACCTAAATGTCATATTGTTCTAGTCTACAGTAACCTAAATGTCATATTGTTCTAGTCTACAGTAACCTAAATGTCATATTGTTCTAGAGTCTACAGTAACCTATATGTCATATTGTTCTAGAGTCTACAGTAACCTATATGTCATATTGTTCTAGAGTCTACAGTAACCTAAATGTCATATTGTTCTAGTCTACAGTAACCTAAATGTCATATTGTTCTAGTCTACAGTAACCTATATGTCATATTGTTCTAGTCTACAGTAACCTATATGTCATATTGTTCTAGAGTCTACAGTAACCTATATGTCATATTGTTCTAGAGTCTACAGTAACCTAAATGTCATATTGTTCTAGTCAACAGTAACCTATATGTCATATTGTTCTAGAGTCTACAGTAACCTAAATGTCATATTGTTCTAGTCTACAGTAACCTAAATGTCATATTGTTCTAGTCAACAGTAACCTATATGTCATATTGTTCTAGAGTCTACAGTAACCTAAATGTCATATTGTTCTAGTCTACAGTAACCTAAATGTCATATTGTTCTAGTCTACAGTAACCTAAATGTCATATTGTTCTAGTCAACAGTAACCTATATGTCATATTGTTCTAGAGTCTACAGTAACCTAAATGTCATATTGTTCTAGTCTACAGTAACCTAAATGTCATATTGTTCTAGTCTACAGTAACCTAAATGTCATATTGTTCTAGTCTACAGTAACCTAAATGCCATATTGTTCTAGTCTACAGTAACCTATATGTCATATTGTTCTAGAGTCTACAGTAACCTAAATGTCATATTGTTCTAGTCTACAGTAACCTATATGTCATATTGTTCTAGTCTACAGTAGCCTATATGTCATATTGTTCTAGTCTACAGTAACCTATATGTCATATTGTTCTAGTCTACAGTAACCTATATGTCATATTGTTCTAGTCTACAGTAACCTATATGTCATATTGTTCTAGAGTCTACAGTAACCTATATGTCATATTGTTCTAGTCTACAGTAACCTAAATGTCATATTGTTCTAGTCAACAGTAACCTATATGTCATATTGTTCTAGAGTCTACAGTAACCTAAATGTCATATTGTTCTAGTCTACAGTAACCTAAATGTCATATTGTTCTAGTCAACAGTAACCTATATGTCATATTGTTCTAGAGTCTACAGTAACCTAAATGTCAAATTGTTCTAGTCTACAGTAACCTATATGTCATATTGTTCTAGTCTACAGTAACCTATATGTCATATTGTTCTAGAGTCTACAGTAACCTATATGTCACATTGTTCTAGTCTACAGTAACCTATATGTCATATTGTTCTAGTCTACAGTAACCTATATGTCATATTGTTCTAGTCTACAGTAACCTATATGTCACATTGTTCTAGTCTACAGTAACCTATATGTCATATTGTTCTAGTCTACAGTAACCTAATTGTCATATTGTTCTAGTCTACAGTAACCTAAATGTCATATTGTTCTAGTCTACAGTAACCTATATGTCATATTGTTCTAGTCTACAGTAACCTATATGTCACATTGTTCTAGAGTCTACAGTAACCTATATGTCATATTGTTCTAGTCTACAGTAACCTATATGTCATATTGTTCTAGAGTCTACAGTAACCTAAATGTCATATTGTTCTAGTCTACAGTAACCCATATGTCATATTGTTCTAGAGTCTACAGTAACCTACATGTCATATTGTTCTAGAGTCTACAGTAGCCTATATGTCATATTGTTCTAGTCTACAGTAACCTACATGTCATATTGTTCTAGAGTCTACAGTAACCTATATGTCACATTGTTCTAGTCTACAGTAACCTATATGTCACATTGTTCTAGTCTACAGTAACCTATATGTCACATTGTTCTAGTCTACAGTAACCTATATGTCATATTGTTCTAGAGTCTACAGTAACCTAAATGTCATATTGTTCTAGTCTACAGTAACCCATATGTCATATTGTTCTAGTCTACAGTAACCTATATGTCACATTGTTCTAGTCTACAGTAACCTATATGTCATATTGTTCTAGAGTCTACAGTAACCCATATGTCATATTGTTCTAGAGTCTACAGTAACCTATATGTCACATTGTTCTAGTCTACAGTAACCTAAATGTCACATTGTTCTATTCTACAGTAACCTATATGTCATATTGTTCTAGTCTACAGTAACCTAAATGTCATATTGTTCTAGAGTCTACAGTAACCTATATGTCATATTGTTCTAGAGTCTACAGTAACCTAAATGTAATATTGTTCTAGAGTATACATTAACCTATATGTCACATTGTTCTAGTCTACAGTAACCTATATGTCACATTGTTCTAGTCTACAGTAACCTATATGTCATATTGTTCTAGTCTACAGTAACCTAAATGTCATATTGTTCTAGTCTACAGTAACCTATATGTCATATTGTTCTAGTCTACAGTAACCTAAATGTCATATTGTTCTAGTCTACAGTAACCTAAATGACATATTGTTCTAGAGTCTACAGTAACCTATATGTCATATTGTTCTAGTCTACAGTAACCTATATGTCATATTGTTCTAGAGTCTACAGTAACCTATATGTCACATTGTTCTAGTCTACAGTAACCTATATGTCATATTGTTCTAGTCTACAGTAACCTATATGTCACATTGTTCTAGTCTACAGTAACCTATATGTCATATTGTTCTAGTCTACAGTAACCTATATGTCATATTGTTCTAGTCTACAGTAACCTATATGTCACATTGTTCTAGTCTACAGTAACCTATATGTCATATTGTTCTAGTCTACAGTAACCTAAATGTCATATTGTTCTAGTCTACAGTAACCTAAATGTCATATTGTTCTAGTCTACAGTAACCTATATGTCATATTGTTCTAGTCTACAGTAACCTATATGTGACATTGTTCTAGAGTCTACAGTAACCTATATGTCATATTGTTCTAGTCTACAGTAACCTATATGTCATATTGTTCTAGAGTCTACAGTAACCTAAATGTCATATTGTTCTAGTCTACAGTAACCCATATGTCATATTGTTCTAGAGTCTACAGTAACCTACATGTCATATTGTTCTAGAGTCTACAGTAGCCTATATGTCATATTGTTCTAGTCTACAGTAACCTACATGTCATATTGTTCTAGAGTCTACAGTAACCTATATGTCATATTGTTCTAGTCTACAGTAACCTATATGTCATATTGTTCTAGTCTACAGTAACCTATATGTCACATTGTTCTAGTCTACAGTAACCTATATGTCATATTGTTCTAGTCTACAGTAAACTAATTGTCATATTGTTCTAGTCTACAGTAACCTAAATGTCATATTGTTCTAGTCTACAGTAACCTATATGTCATATTGTTCTAGTCTACAGTAACCTATATGTCACATTGTTCTAGAGTCTACAGTAACCTATATGTCATATTGTTCTAGTCTACAGTAACCTATATGTCATATTGTTCTAGAGTCTACAGTAACCTAAATGTCATATTGTTCTAGAGTCTACAGTAGCCTATATGTCCTATTGTTCTAGTCTACAGTAACCTACATGTCATATTGTTCTAGAGTCTACAGTAACCTATATGTCACATTGTTCTAGTCTACAGTAACCTATATGTCACATTGTTCTAGTCTACAGTAACCTATATGTCACATTGTTCTAGTCTACAGTAACCTATATGTCATATTGTTCTAGAGTCTACAGTAACCTAAATGTCATATTGTTCTAGTCTACAGTAACCCATATGTCATATTGTTCTAGTCTACAGTAACCTATATGTCACATTGTTCTAGTCTACAGTAACCTATATGTCATATTGTTCTAGAGTCTACAGTAACCCATATGTCATATTGTTCTAGAGTCTACAGTAACCTATATGTCACATTGTTCTAGTCTACAGTAACCTAAATGTCACATTGTTCTAGTCTACAGTAACCTATATGTCATATTGTTCTAGTCTACAGTAACCTGAATGTCATATTGTTCTAGAGTCTACAGTAACCTATATGTCATATTGTTCTAGAGTCTACAGTAACCTAAATGTAATATTGTTCTAGAGTATACATTAACCTATATGTCACATTGTTCTAGTCTACAGTAACCTATATGTCACATTGTTCTAGTCTACAGTAACCTATATGTCATATTGTTCTAGTCTACAGTAACCTAAATGTCATATTGTTCTAGTCTACAGTAACCTATATGTCATATTGTTCTAGTCTACAGTAACCTAAATGTCATATTGTTCTAGTCTACAGTAACCTAAATGACATATTGTTCTAGAGTCTACAGTAACCTATATGTCATATTGTTCTAGTCTACAGTAACCTATATGTCATATTGTTCTAGAGTCTACAGTAACCTATATGTCACATTGTTCTAGTCTACAGTAACCTATATGTCATATTGTTCTAGTCTACAGTAACCTATATGTCACATTGTTCTAGTCTACAGTAACCTATATGTCATATTGTTCTAGTCTACAGTAACCTATATGTCATATTGTTCTAGTCTACAGTAACCTATATGTCACATTGTTCTAGTCTACAGTAACCTATATGTCATATTGTTCTAGTCTACAGTAACCTAAATGTCATATTGTTCTAGTCTACAGTAACCTAAATGTCATATTGTTCTAGTCTACAGTAACCTATATGTCATATTGTTCTAGTCTACAGTAACCTATATGTGACATTGTTCTAGAGTCTACAGTAACCTATATGTCATATTGTTCTAGTCTACAGTAACCTATATGTCATATTGTTCTAGAGTCTACAGTAACCTAAATGTCATATTGTTCTAGTCTACAGTAACCCATATGTCATATTGTTCTAGAGTCTACAGTAACCTACATGTCATATTGTTCTAGAGTCTACAGTAGCCTATATGTCATATTGTTCTAGTCTACAGTAACCTACATGTCATATTGTTCTAGAGTCTACAGTAACCTATATGTCATATTGTTCTAGTCTACAGTAACCTATATGTCATATTGTTCTAGTCTACAGTAACCTATATGTCACATTGTTCTAGTCTACAGTAACCTATATGTCATATTGTTCTAGTCTACAGTAAACTAATTGTCATATTGTTCTAGTCTACAGTAACCTAAATGTCATATTGTTCTAGTCTACAGTAACCTATATGTCATATTGTTCTAGTCTACAGTAACCTATATGTCACATTGTTCTAGAGTCTACAGTAACCTATATGTCATATTGTTCTAGTCTACAGTAACCTATATGTCATATTGTTCTAGAGTCTACAGTAACCTAAATGTCATATTGTTCTAGAGTCTACAGTAGCCTATATGTCCTATTGTTCTAGTCTACAGTAACCTACATGTCATATTGTTCTAGAGTCTACAGTAACCTATATGTCACATTGTTCTAGTCTACAGTAACCTATATGTCACATTGTTCTAGTCTACAGTAACCTATATGTCACATTGTTCTAGTCTACAGTAACCTATATGTCATATTGTTCTAGAGTCTACAGTAACCTAAATGTCATATTGTTCTAGTCTACAGTAACCCATATGTCATATTGTTCTAGTCTACAGTAACCTATATGTCACATTGTTCTAGTCTACAGTAACCTATATGTCATATTGTTCTAGAGTCTACAGTAACCCATATGTCATATTGTTCTAGAGTCTACAGTAACCTATATGTCACATTGTTCTAGTCTACAGTAACCTAAATGTCACATTGTTCTAGTCTACAGTAACCTATATGTCATATTGTTCTAGTCTACAGTAACCTGAATGTCATATTGTTCTAGAGTCTACAGTAACCTATATGTCATATTGTTCTAGAGTCTACAGTAACCTAAATGTAATATTGTTCTAGAGTATACATTAACCTATATGTCACATTGTTCTAGTCTACAGTAACCTATATGTCACATTGTTCTAGTCTACAGTAACCTATATGTCATATTGTTCTAGTCTACAGTAACCTAAATGTCATATTGTTCTAGTCTACAGTAACCTATATGTCATATTGTTCTAGTCTACAGTAACCTAAATGTCATATTGTTCTAGTCTACAGTAACCTAAATGACATATTGTTCTAGAGTCTACAGTAACCTATATGTCATATTGTTCTAGTCTACAGTAACCTATATGTCATATTGTTCTAGAGTCTACAGTAACCTATATGTCACATTGTTCTAGTCTACAGTAACCTATATGTCATATTGTTCTAGTCTACAGTAACCTATATGTCACATTGTTCTAGTCTACAGTAACCTATATGTCATATTGTTCTAGTCTACAGTAACCTATATGTCATATTGTTCTAGTCTACAGTAACCTATATGTCACATTGTTCTAGTCTACAGTAACCTATATGTCATATTGTTCTAGTCTACAGTAACCTAAATGTCATATTGTTCTAGTCTACAGTAACCTAAATGTCATATTGTTCTAGTCTACAGTAACCTATATGTCATATTGTTCTAGTCTACAGTAACCTATATGTCACATTGTTCTAGAGTCTAAAGTAACCTATATGTCATATTGTTCTAGTCTACAGTAACCTATATGTCATATTGTTCTAGAGTCTACAGTAACCTAAATGTCATATTGTTCTAGTCTACAGTAACCCATATGTCATATTGTTCTAGAGTCTACAGTAACCTACATGTCATATTGTTCTAGAGTCTACAGTAGCCTATATGTCATATTGTTCTAGTCTACAGTAACCTACATGTCATATTGTTCTAGAGTCTACAGTAACCTAAATGTCATATTGTTCTAGTCTACAGTAACCTATATGTCATATTGTTCTAGAGTCTACAGTAACCTAAATGTCATATTGTTCTAGAGTCTACAGTAGCCTATATGTCCTATTGTTCTAGTCTACAGTAACCTACATGTCATATTGTTCTAGAGTCTACAGTAGCCTATATGTCATATTGTTCTAGTCTACAGTAACCTACATGTCACATTGTTCTAGTCTACAGTAACCTATATGTCATATTGTTCTAGTCTACAGTAACCTGAATGTCATATTGTTCTAGAGTCTACAGTAACCTATATGTCATATTGTTCTAGAGTCTACAGTAACCTAAATGTAATATTGTTCTAGAGTATACATTAACCTATATGTCACATTGTTCTAGTCTACAGTAACCTATATGTCACATTGTTCTAGTCTACAGTAACCTATATGTCATATTGTTCTAGTCTACAGTAACCTAAATGTCATATTGTTCTAGTCTACAGTAACCTATATGTCATATTGTTCTAGTCTACAGTAACCTAAATGTCATATTGTTCTAGTCTACAGTAACCTAAATGACATATTGTTCTAGAGTCTACAGTAACCTATATGTCATATTGTTCTAGTCTACAGTAACCTATATGTCATATTGTTCTAGAGTCTACAGTAACCTATATGTCACATTGTTCTAGTCTACAGTAACCTATATGTCATATTGTTCTAGTCTACAGTAACCTATATGTCACATTGTTCTAGTCTACAGTAACCTATATGTCATATTGTTCTAGTCTACAGTAACCTATATGTCATATTGTTCTAGTCTACAGTAACCTATATGTCACATTGTTCTAGTCTACAGTAACCTATATGTCATATTGTTCTAGTCTACAGTAACCTAAATGTCATATTGTTCTAGTCTACAGTAACCTAAATGTCATATTGTTCTAGTCTACAGTAACCTATATGTCATATTGTTCTAGTCTACAGTAACCTATATGTGACATTGTTCTAGAGTCTACAGTAACCTATATGTCATATTGTTCTAGTCTACAGTAACCTATATGTCATATTGTTCTAGAGTCTACAGTAACCTAAATGTCATATTGTTCTAGTCTACAGTAACCCATATGTCATATTGTTCTAGAGTCTACAGTAACCTACATGTCATATTGTTCTAGAGTCTACAGTAGCCTATATGTCATATTGTTCTAGTCTACAGTAACCTACATGTCATATTGTTCTAGAGTCTACAGTAACCTATATGTCATATTGTTCTAGTCTACAGTAACCTATATGTCATATTGTTCTAGTCTACAGTAACCTATATGTCACATTGTTCTAGTCTACAGTAACCTATATGTCATATTGTTCTAGTCTACAGTAAACTAATTGTCATATTGTTCTAGTCTACAGTAACCTAAATGTCATATTGTTCTAGTCTACAGTAACCTATATGTCATATTGTTCTAGTCTACAGTAACCTATATGTCACATTGTTCTAGAGTCTACAGTAACCTATATGTCATATTGTTCTAGTCTACAGTAACCTATATGTCATATTGTTCTAGAGTCTACAGTAACCTAAATGTCATATTGTTCTAGAGTCTACAGTAGCCTATATGTCCTATTGTTCTAGTCTACAGTAACCTACATGTCATATTGTTCTAGAGTCTACAGTAACCTATATGTCACATTGTTCTAGTCTACAGTAACCTATATGTCACATTGTTCTAGTCTACAGTAACCTATATGTCACATTGTTCTAGTCTACAGTAACCTATATGTCATATTGTTCTAGAGTCTACAGTAACCTAAATGTCATATTGTTCTAGTCTACAGTAACCCATATGTCATATTGTTCTAGTCTACAGTAACCTATATGTCACATTGTTCTAGTCTACAGTAACCTATATGTCATATTGTTCTAGAGTCTACAGTAACCCATATGTCATATTGTTCTAGAGTCTACAGTAACCTATATGTCACATTGTTCTAGTCTACAGTAACCTAAATGTCACATTGTTCTAGTCTACAGTAACCTATATGTCATATTGTTCTAGTCTACAGTAACCTGAATGTCATATTGTTCTAGAGTCTACAGTAACCTATATGTCATATTGTTCTAGAGTCTACAGTAACCTAAATGTAATATTGTTCTAGAGTATACATTAACCTATATGTCACATTGTTCTAGTCTACAGTAACCTATATGTCACATTGTTCTAGTCTACAGTAACCTATATGTCATATTGTTCTAGTCTACAGTAACCTAAATGTCATATTGTTCTAGTCTACAGTAACCTATATGTCATATTGTTCTAGTCTACAGTAACCTAAATGTCATATTGTTCTAGTCTACAGTAACCTAAATGACATATTGTTCTAGAGTCTACAGTAACCTATATGTCATATTGTTCTAGTCTACAGTAACCTATATGTCATATTGTTCTAGAGTCTACAGTAACCTATATGTCACATTGTTCTAGTCTACAGTAACCTATATGTCATATTGTTCTAGTCTACAGTAACCTATATGTCACATTGTTCTAGTCTACAGTAACCTATATGTCATATTGTTCTAGTCTACAGTAACCTATATGTCATATTGTTCTAGTCTACAGTAACCTATATGTCACATTGTTCTAGTCTACAGTAACCTATATGTCATATTGTTCTAGTCTACAGTAACCTAAATGTCATATTGTTCTAGTCTACAGTAACCTAAATGTCATATTGTTCTAGTCTACAGTAACCTATATGTCATATTGTTCTAGTCTACAGTAACCTATATGTCACATTGTTCTAGAGTCTAAAGTAACCTATATGTCATATTGTTCTAGTCTACAGTAACCTATATGTCATATTGTTCTAGAGTCTACAGTAACCTAAATGTCATATTGTTCTAGTCTACAGTAACCCATATGTCATATTGTTCTAGAGTCTACAGTAACCTACATGTCATATTGTTCTAGAGTCTACAGTAGCCTATATGTCATATTGTTCTAGTCTACAGTAACCTACATGTCATATTGTTCTAGAGTCTACAGTAACCTAAATGTCATATTGTTCTAGTCTACAGTAACCTATATGTCATATTGTTCTAGAGTCTACAGTAACCTAAATGTCATATTGTTCTAGAGTCTACAGTAGCCTATATGTCCTATTGTTCTAGTCTACAGTAACCTACATGTCACATTGTTCTAGTCTACAGTAACCTATATTTCATATTGTTCTAGAGTCTACAGTAACCCAAATGTCATATTGTTCTAGAGTCTACAGTAACCTATATGTCACATTGTTCTAGTCTACAGTAACTTAAATGTCACATTGTTCTAGTCTACAGTAACCTATATGTCATATTGTTCTAGTCTACAGTAACCTAAATGTCATATTGTTCTAGAGTCTACAGTAACCTATATGTCATATTGTTCTAGAGTCTACAGTAACCTAAATGTAATATTGTTCTAGAGTATACATTAACCTATATGTCACATTGTTCTAGTCTACAGTAACCTATATGTCACATTGTTCTAGTCTACAGTAACCTATATGTCATATTGTTCTAGTCTACAGTAACCTAAATGTCATATTGTTCTAGTCTACAGTAACCTATATGTCATATTGTTCTAGTCTACAGTAACCTAAATGTCATATTGTTCTAGTCTACAGTAACCTAAATGACATATTGTTCTAGAGTCTACAGTAACCTATATGTCATATTGTTCTATTCTACAGTAACCTATATGTCATATTGTTCTAGAGTCTACAGTAACCTATATGTCACATTGTTCTAGTCTACAGTAACCTATATGTCATATTGTTCTAGTCTACAGTAACCTATATGTCACATTGTTCTAGTCTACAGTAACCTATATGTCATATTGTTCTAGTCTACAGTAACCTATATGTCATATTGTTCTAGTCTACAGTAACCTATATGTCACATTGTTCTAGTCTACAGTAACCTATATGTCATATTGTTCTAGTCTACAGTAACCTAAATGTCATATTGTTCTAGTCTACAGTAACCTAAATGTCATATTGTTCTAGTCTACAGTAACCTAAATGTCATATTGTTCTAGTCTACAGTAACCTAAATGACATATTGTTCTAGAGTCTACAGTAACCTATATGTCATATTGTTCTAGTCTACAGTAACCTATATGTCATATTGTTCTAGAGTCTACAGTAACCTATATGTCACATTGTTCTAGTCTACAGTAACCTATATGTCATATTGTTCTAGTCTACAGTAACCTATATGTCACATTGTTCTAGTCTACAGTAACCTATATGTCATATTGTTCTAGTCTACAGTAACCTACATGTCATATTGTTCTAGAGTCTACAGTAACCTATATGTCATATTGTTCTAGTCTACAGTAACCTATATGTCATATTGTTCTAGTCTACAGTAACCTATATGTCACATTGTTCTAGTCTACAGTAACCTATATGTCATATTGTTCTAGTCTACAGTAAACTAATTGTCATATTGTTCTAGTCTACAGTAACCTAAATGTCATATTGTTCTAGTCTACAGTAACCTATATGTCATATTGTTCTAGTCTACAGTAACCTATATGTCACATTGTTCTAGAGTCTACAGTAACCTATATGTCATATTGTTCTAGTCTACAGTAACCTATATGTCATATTGTTCTAGAGTCTACAGTAACCTAAATGTCATATTGTTCTAGAGTCTACAGTAGCCTATATGTCCTATTGTTCTAGTCTACAGTAACCTACATGTCATATTGTTCTAGAGTCTACAGTAACCTATATGTCACATTGTTCTAGTCTACAGTAACCTATATGTCACATTGTTCTAGTCTACAGTAACCTATATGTCACATTGTTCTAGTCTACAGTAACCTATATGTCATATTGTTCTAGAGTCTACAGTAACCTAAATGTCATATTGTTCTAGTCTACAGTAACCCATATGTCATATTGTTCTAGTCTACAGTAACCTATATGTCACATTGTTCTAGTCTACAGTAACCTATATGTCATATTGTTCTAGAGTCTACAGTAACCCATATGTCATATTGTTCTAGAGTCTACAGTAACCTATATGTCACATTGTTCTAGTCTACAGTAACCTAAATGTCACATTGTTCTAGTCTACAGTAACCTATATGTCATATTGTTCTAGTCTACAGTAACCTGAATGTCATATTGTTCTAGAGTCTACAGTAACCTATATGTCATATTGTTCTAGAGTCTACAGTAACCTAAATGTAATATTGTTCTAGAGTATACATTAACCTATATGTCACATTGTTCTAGTCTACAGTAACCTATATGTCACATTGTTCTAGTCTACAGTAACCTATATGTCATATTGTTCTAGTCTACAGTAACCTAAATGTCATATTGTTCTAGTCTACAGTAACCTATATGTCATATTGTTCTAGTCTACAGTAACCTAAATGTCATATTGTTCTAGTCTACAGTAACCTAAATGACATATTGTTCTAGAGTCTACAGTAACCTATATGTCATATTGTTCTAGTCTACAGTAACCTATATGTCATATTGTTCTAGAGTCTACAGTAACCTATATGTCACATTGTTCTAGTCTACAGTAACCTATATGTCATATTGTTCTAGTCTACAGTAACCTATATGTCACATTGTTCTAGTCTACAGTAACCTATATGTCATATTGTTCTAGTCTACAGTAACCTATATGTCATATTGTTCTAGTCTACAGTAACCTATATGTCACATTGTTCTAGTCTACAGTAACCTATATGTCATATTGTTCTAGTCTACAGTAACCTAAATGTCATATTGTTCTAGTCTACAGTAACCTAAATGTCATATTGTTCTAGTCTACAGTAACCTATATGTCATATTGTTCTAGTCTACAGTAACCTATATGTCACATTGTTCTAGAGTCTAAAGTAACCTATATGTCATATTGTTCTAGTCTACAGTAACCTATATGTCATATTGTTCTAGAGTCTACAGTAACCTAAATGTCATATTGTTCTAGTCTACAGTAACCCATATGTCATATTGTTCTAGAGTCTACAGTAACCTACATGTCATATTGTTCTAGAGTCTACAGTAGCCTATATGTCATATTGTTCTAGTCTACAGTAACCTACATGTCATATTGTTCTAGAGTCTACAGTAACCTAAATGTCATATTGTTCTAGTCTACAGTAACCTATATGTCATATTGTTCTAGAGTCTACAGTAACCTAAATGTCATATTGTTCTAGAGTCTACAGTAGCCTATATGTCCTATTGTTCTAGTCTACAGTAACCTACATGTCACATTGTTCTAGTCTACAGTAACCTATATGTCATATTGTTCTAGAGTCTACAGTAACCCAAATGTCATATTGTTCTAGAGTCTACAGTAACCTATATGTCACATTGTTCTAGTCTACAGTAACTTAAATGTCACATTGTTCTAGTCTACAGTAACCTATATGTCATATTGTTCTAGTCTACAGTAACCTAAATGTCATATTGTTCTAGAGTCTACAGTAACCTATATGTCATATTGTTCTAGAGTCTACAGTAACCTAAATGTAATATTGTTCTAGAGTATACATTAACCTATATGTCACATTGTTCTAGTCTACAGTAACCTATATGTCACATTGTTCTAGTCTACAGTAACCTATATGTCATATTGTTCTAGTCTACAGTAACCTAAATGTCATATTGTTCTAGTCTACAGTAACCTATATGTCATATTGTTCTAGTCTACAGTAACCTAAATGTCATATTGTTCTAGTCTACAGTAACCTAAATGACATATTGTTCTAGAGTCTACAGTAACCTATATGTCATATTGTTCTATTCTACAGTAACCTATATGTCATATTGTTCTAGAGTCTACAGTAACCTATATGTCACATTGTTCTAGTCTACAGTAACCTATATGTCATATTGTTCTAGTCTACAGTAACCTATATGTCACATTGTTCTAGTCTACAGTAACCTATATGTCATATTGTTCTAGTCTACAGTAACCTATATGTCATATTGTTCTAGTCTACAGTAACCTATATGTCACATTGTTCTAGTCTACAGTAACCTATATGTCATATTGTTCTAGTCTACAGTAACCTAAATGTCATATTGTTCTAGTCTACAGTAACCTAAATGTCATATTGTTCTAGTCTACAGTAACCTAAATGTCATATTGTTCTAGTCTACAGTAACCTAAATGACATATTGTTCTAGAGTCTACAGTAACCTATATGTCATATTGTTCTAGTCTACAGTAACCTATATGTCATATTGTTCTAGAGTCTACAGTAACCTATATGTCACATTGTTCTAGTCTACAGTAACCTATATGTCATATTGTTCTAGTCTACAGTAACCTATATGTCACATTGTTCTAGTCTACAGTAACCTATATGTCATATTGTTCTAGTCTACAGTAACCTATATGTCATATTGTTCTAGTCTACAGTAACCTATATGTCACATTGTTCTAGTCTACAGTAACCTATATGTCATATTGTTCTAGTCTACAGTAACCTAAATGTCATATTGTTCTAGTCTACAGTAACCTAAATGTCATATTGTTCTAGTCTACAGTAACCTATATGTCATATTGTTCTAGTCTACAGTAACCTATATGTCACATTGTTCTAGAGTCTAAAGTAACCTATATGTCATATTGTTCTAGTCTACAGTAACCTATATGTCATATTGTTCTAGTCTACAGTAACCCATATGTCATATTGTTCTAGAGTCTACAGTAGCCTATATGTCATATTGTTCTAGTCTACAGTAACCTACATGTCATATTGTTCTAGAGTCTACAGTAACCTAAATGTCATATTGTTCTAGTCTACAGTAACCTATATGTCATATTGTTCTAGAGTCTACAGTAACCTAAATGTCATATTGTTCTAGAGTCTACAGTAGCCTATATGTCCTATTGTTCTAGTCTACAGTAACCTACATGTCACATTGTTCTAGTCTACAGTAACCTATATGTCATATTGTTCTAGAGTCTACAGTAACCCATATGTCATATTGTTCTAGAGTCTACAGTAACCTATATGTCACATTGTTCTAGTCTACAGTAACTTAAATGTCACATTGTTCTAGTCTACAGTAACCTATATGTCATATTGTTCTAGTCTACAGTAACCTAAATGTCATATTGTTCTAGAGTCTACAGTAACCTATATGTCATATTGTTCTAGAGTCTACAGTAACCTAAATGTAATATTGTTCTAGAGTATACATTAACCTATATGTCACATTGTTCTAGTCTACAGTAACCTATATGCCATATTGTTCTAGTCTACAGTAACCTAAATGTCATATTGTTCTAGTCTACAGTAACCTATATGTCATATTGTTCTAGTCTACAGTAACCTAAATGTCATATTGTTCTAGTCTACAGTAACCTAAATGACATATTGTTCTAGAGTCTACAGTAACCTATATGTCATATTGTTCTATTCTACAGTAACCTATATGTCATATTGTTCTAGAGTCTACAGTAACCTATATGTCACATTGTTCTAGTCTACAGTAACCTGTATGTCATATTGTTCTAGTCTACAGTAACCTATATGTCACATTGTTCTAGTCTACAGTAACCTATATGTCATATTGTTCTAGTCTACAGTAACCTATATGTCATATTGTTCTAGTCTACAGTAACCTATATGTCACATTGTTCTAGTCTACAGTAACCTATATGTCATATTGTTCTAGTCTACAGTAACCTAAATGTCATATTGTTCTAGTCTACAGTAACCTAAATGTCATATTGTTCTAGTCTACGGTAACCTATATGTCATATTGTTCTAGTCTACAGTAACCTATATGTCACATTGTTCTAGAGTCTAAAGTAACCTATATGTCATATTGTTCTAGTCTACAGTAACCTATATGTCATATTGTTCTAGAGTCTACAGTAACCTAAATGTCATATTGTTCTAGTCTACAGTAACCCATATGTCATATTGTTCTAGAGTCTACAGTAACCTACATGTCATATTGTTCTAGAGTCTACAGTAGCCTATATGTCATATTGTTCTAGTCTACAGTAACCTACATGTCATATTGTTCTAGAGTCTACAGTAACCTATATGTCACATTGTTCTAGTCTACAGTAACCTATATGTCACATTGTTCTAGTCTACAGTAACCTATGTGTCACATTGTTCTAGTCTACAGTAACCTATATGTCATATTGTTCTAGAGTCTACAGTAACCCAAATGTCATATTGTTCTAGAGTCTACAGTAACCTATATGTCACATTGTTCTAGTCTACAGTAACTTAAATGTCACATTGTTCTAGTCTACAGTAACCTATATGTCATATTGTTCTAGTCTACAGTAACCTAAATGTCATATTGTTCTAGAGTCTACAGTAACCTATATGTCATATTGTTCTAGAGTCTACAGTAACCTAAATGTAATATTGTTCTAGAGTATACATTAACCTATATGTCACATTGTTCTAGTCTACAGTAACCTATATGTCACATTGTTCTAGTCTACAGTAACCTATATGTCATATTGTTCTAGTCTACAGTAACCTAAATGTCATATTGTTCTAGTCTACAGTAACCTATATGTCATATTGTTCTAGTCTACAGTAACCTAAATGTCATATTGTTCTAGTCTACAGTAACCTAAATGACATATTGTTCTAGAGTCTACAGTAACCTATATGTCATATTGTTCTATTCTACAGTAACCTATATGTCATATTGTTCTAGAGTCTACAGTAACCTATATGTCACATTGTTCTAGTCTACAGTAACCTATATGTCATATTGTTCTAGTCTACAGTAACCTATATGTCACATTGTTCTAGTCTACAGTAACCTATATGTCATATTGTTCTAGTCTACAGTAACCTATATGTCATATTGTTCTAGTCTACAGTAACCTATATGTCACATTGTTCTAGTCTACAGTAACCTATATGTCATATTGTTCTAGTCTACAGTAACCTAAATGTCATATTGTTCTAGTCTACAGTAACCTAAATGTCATATTGTTCTAGTCTACAGTAACCTAAATGTCATATTGTTCTAGTCTACAGTAACCTAAATGACATATTGTTCTAGAGTCTACAGTAACCTATATGTCATATTGTTCTAGTCTACAGTAACCTATATGTCATATTGTTCTAGAGTCTACAGTAACCTATATGTCACATTGTTCTAGTCTACAGTAACCTATATGTCATATTGTTCTAGTCTACAGTAACCTATATGTCACATTGTTCTAGTCTACAGTAACCTATATGTCATATTGTTCTAGTCTACAGTAACCTATATGTCATATTGTTCTAGTCTACAGTAACCTATATGTCACATTGTTCTAGTCTACAGTAACCTATATGTCATATTGTTCTAGTCTACAGTAACCTAAATGTCATATTGTTCTAGTCTACAGTAACCTAAATGTCATATTGTTCTAGTCTACAGTAACCTATATGTCATATTGTTCTAGTCTACAGTAACCTATATGTCACATTGTTCTAGAGTCTAAAGTAACCTATATGTCATATTGTTCTAGTCTACAGTAACCTATATGTCATATTGTTCTAGTCTACAGTAACCCATATGTCATATTGTTCTAGAGTCTACAGTAACCTACATGTCATATTGTTCTAGAGTCTACAGTAGCCTATATGTCATATTGTTCTAGTCTACAGTAACCTACATGTCATATTGTTCTAGAGTCTACAGTAACCTAAATGTCATATTGTTCTAGTCTACAGTAACCTATATGTCATATTGTTCTAGAGTCTACAGTAACCTAAATGTCATATTGTTCTAGAGTCTACAGTAGCCTATATGTCATATTGTTCTAGTCTACAGTAACCTACATGTCACATTGTTCTAGTCTACAGTAACCTATATGTCATATTGTTCTAGAGTCTACAGTAACCCATATGTCATATTGTTCTAGAGTCTACAGTAACCTATATGTCACATTGTTCTAGTCTACAGTAACTTAAATGTCACATTGTTCTAGTCTACAGTAACCTATATGTCATATTGTTCTAGTCTACAGTAACCTAAATGTCATATTGTTCTAGAGTCTACAGTAACCTATATGTCATATTGTTCTAGAGTCTACAGTAACCTAAATGTAATATTGTTCTAGAGTATACATTAACCTATATGTCACATTGTTCTAGTCTACAGTAACCTATATGCCATATTGTTCTAGTCTACAGTAACCTAAATGTCATATTGTTCTAGTCTACAGTAACCTATATGTCATATTGTTCTAGTCTACAGTAACCTAAATGTCATATTGTTCTAGTCTACAGTAACCTAAATGACATATTGTTCTAGAGTCTACAGTAACCTATATGTCATATTGTTCTATTCTACAGTAACCTATATGTCATATTGTTCTAGAGTCTACAGTAACCTATATGTCACATTGTTCTAGTCTACAGTAACCTGTATGTCATATTGTTCTAGTCTACAGTAACCTATATGTCACATTGTTCTAGTCTACAGTAACCTATATGTCATATTGTTCTAGTCTACAGTAACCTATATGTCATATTGTTCTAGTCTACAGTAACCTATATGTCACATTGTTCTAGTCTACAGTAACCTATATGTCATATTGTTCTAGTCTACAGTAACCTAAATGTCATATTGTTCTAGTCTACAGTAACCTAAATGTCATATTGTTCTAGTCTACGGTAACCTATATGTCATATTGTTCTAGTCTACAGTAACCTATATGTCACATTGTTCTAGAGTCTAAAGTAACCTATATGTCATATTGTTCTAGTCTACAGTAACCTATATGTCATATTGTTCTAGAGTCTACAGTAACCTAAATGTCATATTGTTCTAGTCTACAGTAACCCATATGTCATATTGTTCTAGAGTCTACAGTAACCTACATGTCATATTGTTCTAGAGTCTACAGTAGCCTATATGTCATATTGTTCTAGTCTACAGTAACCTACATGTCATATTGTTCTAGAGTCTACAGTAACCTATATGTCACATTGTTCTAGTCTACAGTAACCTATATGTCACATTGTTCTAGTCTACAGTAACCTATATGTCACATTGTTCTAGTCTACAGTAACCTATATGTCATATTGTTCTAGAGTCTACAGTAACCTAAATGTCATATTGTTCTAGTCTACAGTAACCCATATGTCATATTGTTCTAGTCTACAGTAACCTATATGTCACATTGTTCTAGTCTACAGTAACCTATATGTCATATTGTTCTAGAGTCTACAGTAACCCATATGTCATATTGTTCTAGAGTCTACAGTAACCTATATGTCACATTGTTCTAGTCTACAGTAACCTAAATGTCACATTGTTCTAGTCTACAGTAACCTATATGTCATATTGTTCTAGTCTACAGTGACCTAAATGTCATATTGTTCTAGAGTCTACAGTAACCTATATGTCATATTGTTCTAGAGTCTACAGTAACCTAAATGTAATATTGTTCTAGAGTATACATTAACCTATATGTCACATTGTTCTAGTCTACAGTAACCTATATGTCACATTGTTCTAGTCTACAGTAACCTATATGTCATATTGTTCTAGTCTACAGTAACCTAAATGTCATATTGTTCTAGTCTACAGTAACCTATATGTCATATTGTTCTAGTCTACAGTAACCTAAATGTCATATTGTTCTAGTCTACAGTAACCTAAATGACATATTGTTCTAGTCTACAGTAACCTATATGTCATATTGTTCTAGAGTCTACAGTAACCTATATGTCATATTGTTCTAGAGTCTACAGTAACCTATATGTCATATTGTTCTAGAGTCTACAGTAACCTATATGTCATATTGTTCTAGTCTACAGTAACCTATATGTCATATTGTTCTAGAGTCTACAGTAACCTATATGTCACATTGTTCTAGTCTACAGTAACCTATATGTCATATTGTTCTAGTCTACAGTAACCTATATGCCATATTGTTCTAGTCTACAGTAAACTATATGTCATATTGTTCTAGTCTACAGTAACCTATATGTCATATTGTTCTAGTCTACAGTAACCTATATGTCATATTGTTCTAGAGTCTACAGTAACCTATATGTCATATTGTTCTAGAGTCTACAGTAACCTATATGTCATATTGTTCTAGAGTCTACAGTAACCTATATGTCATATTGTTCTAGTCTACAGTAACCTATATGTCATATTGTTCTAGAGTCTACAGTAACCTATATGTCACATTGTTCTAGTCTACAGTAACCTATATGTCATATTGTTCTAGTCTACAGTAACCTATATGCCATATTGTTCTAGTCTACAGTAAACTATATGTCATATTGTTCTAGAGTCTACAGTAACCTATATGTCACATTGTTCTAGTCTACAGTAACCTATATGTCATATTGTTCTAGTCTACAGTAACCTATATGTCATATTGTTCTAGTCTACAGTAACCTATATGTCACATTGTTCTAGTCTACAGTAACCTATATGTCATATTGTTCTAGTCTACAGTAACCTAAATGTCATATTGTTCTAGTCTACAGTAACCTAAATGTCATATTGTTCTAGTCTACAGTAACCTATATGTCATATTGTTCTAGTCTACAGTAACCTATATGTCACATTGTTCTAGAGTCTACAGTAACCTATATGTCATATTGTTCTAGTCTACAGTAACCTATATGTCATATTGTTCTAGTCTACAGTAACCTATATGTCATATTGTTCTAGAGTCTACAGTAACCTATATGTCATATTGTTCTAGAGTCTACAGTAACCTATATGTCACATTGTTCGAGTCTACAGTAACCTATATGTCACATTGTTCTAGTCTACAGTAACCTATATGTCACATTGTTCTAGTTTACAGTAACCTATATGTAATATTGTTCTAGTGTCTACAAGTAACCTATATGTCATATTGTTCTAGTCTACGGTAACCTAAATGTCATATTGTTCTAGAGTCTACAGTAACCTAAATGTAATATTGTTCTAGAGTATACATTAACCTATATGTCACATTGTTCTAGTCTACAGTAACCTATATGTCACATTGTTCTAGTCTACAGTAACCTATATGTCATATTGTTCTAGTCTACAGTAACCTAAATGTCATATTGTTCTAGTCTACAGTAACCTATATGTCATATTGTTCAAGTCTACAGTAACCTAAATGTCATATTGTTCTAGTCTACAGTAACCTAAATGACATATTGTTCTAGAGTCTACAGTAACCTATATGTCATATTGTTCTAGTCTACAGTAACCTATATGTCATATTGTTCTAGAGTCTACAGTAACCTATATGTCACATTGTTCTAGTCTACAGTAACCTATATGTCATATTGTTCTAGTCTACAGTAACCTAAATGTCATATTGTTCTAGTCTACAGTAACCTATATGTCATATTGTTCTAGTCTACAGTAACCTATATGTCACATTGTTCTAGAGTCTACAGTAACCTATATGTCATATTGTTCTAGTCTACAGTAACCTATATGTCATATTGTTCTAGAGTCTACAGTAACCCATATGTCATATTGTTCTAGAGTCTACAGTAACCTATATGTCACATTGTTCTAGTCTACAGTAACCTAAATGTCACATTGTTCTAGTCTACAGTAACCTATATGTCATATTGTTCTAGTCTACAGTGACCTAAATGTCATATTGTTCTAGAGTCTACAGTAACCTATATGTCATATTGTTCTAGAGTCTACAGTAACCTAAATGTAATATTGTTCTAGAGTATACATTAACCTATATGTCACATTGTTCTAGTCTACAGTAACCTATATGTCACATTGTTCTAGTCTACAGTAACCTATATGTCATATTGTTCTAGTCTACAGTAACCTAAATGTCATATTGTTCTAGTCTACAGTAACCTATATGTCATATTGTTCTAGTCTACAGTAACCTAAATGTCATATTGTTCTAGTCTACAGTAACCTAAATGACATATTGTTCTAGAGTCTACAGTAACCTATATGTCATATTGTTCTAGTCTACAGTAACCTATATGTCATATTGTTCTAGAGTCTACAGTAACCTATATGTCACATTGTTCTAGTCTACAGTAACCTATATGTCATATTGTTCTAGTCTACAGTAACCTATATGCCATATTGTTCTAGTCTACAGTAACCTATATGTCATATTGTTCTAGAGTCTACAGTAACCTATATGTCACATTGTTCTAGTCTACAGTAACCTATATGTCATATTGTTCTAGTCTACAGTAACCTATATGTCATATTGTTCTAGTCTACAGTAACCTATATGTCACATTGTTCTAGTCTACAGTAACCTAAATGTCATATTGTTCTAGTCTACAGTAACCTATATGTCATATTGTTCAAGTCTACAGTAACCTAAATGTCATATTGTTCTAGTCTACAGTAACCTAAATGACATATTGTTCTAGAGTCTACAGTAACCTATATGTCATATTGTTCTAGTCTACAGTAACCTATATGTCATATTGTTCTAGAGTCTACAGTAACCTATATGTCACATTGTTCTAGTCTACAGTAACCTATATGTCATATTGTTCTAGTCTACAGTAACCTAAATGTCATATTGTTCTAGTCTACAGTAACCTATATGTCATATTGTTCTAGTCTACAGTAACCTATATGTCACATTGTTCTAGAGTCTACAGTAACCTATATGTCATATTGTTCTAGTCTACAGTAACCTATATGTCATATTGTTCTAGAGTCTACAGTAACCCATATGTCATATTGTTCTAGAGTCTACAGTAACCTATATGTCACATTGTTCTAGTCTACAGTAACCTAAATGTCACATTGTTCTAGTCTACAGTAACCTATATGTCATATTGTTCTAGTCTACAGTGACCTAAATGTCATATTGTTCTAGAGTCTACAGTAACCTATATGTCATATTGTTCTAGAGTCTACAGTAACCTAAATGTAATATTGTTCTAGAGTATACATTAACCTATATGTCACATTGTTCTAGTCTACAGTAACCTATATGTCACATTGTTCTAGTCTACAGTAACCTATATGTCATATTGTTCTAGTCTACAGTAACCTAAATGTCATATTGTTCTAGTCTACAGTAACCTATATGTCATATTGTTCTAGTCTACAGTAACCTAAATGTCATATTGTTCTAGTCTACAGTAACCTAAATGACATATTGTTCTAGAGTCTACAGTAACCTATATGTCATATTGTTCTAGTCTACAGTAACCTATATGTCATATTGTTCTAGAGTCTACAGTAACCTATATGTCACATTGTTCTAGTCTACAGTAACCTATATGTCATATTGTTCTAGTCTACAGTAACCTATATGCCATATTGTTCTAGTCTACAGTAACCTATATGTCATATTGTTCTAGAGTCTACAGTAACCTATATGTCACATTGTTCTAGTCTACAGTAACCTATATGTCATATTGTTCTAGTCTACAGTAACCTATATGTCATATTGTTCTAGTCTACAGTAACCTATATGTCACATTGTTCTAGTCTACAGTAACCTATATGTCATATTGTTCTAGTCTACAGTAACCTAAATGTCATATTGTTCTATATAACCTAAATGTCATATTGTTCTAGTCTACAGTAACCTATATGTCATATTGTTCTAGTCTACAGTAACCTATATGTCACATTGTTCTAGAGTCTACAGTAACCTATATGTCATATTGTTCTAGTCTACAGTAACCTATATGTCATATTGTTCTAATCTACAGTAACCTATATGTCATATTGTTCTAGAGTCTACAGTAACCTATATGTCATATTGTTCTAGAGTCTACAGTAACCTATATGTCACATTGTTCAAGTCTACAGTAACCTATATGTCACATTGTTCTAGTCTACAGTAACCTATATGTCACATTGTTCTAGTCTACAGTAACCTATATGTCATATTGTTCTAGTGTCTACAGTAACCTATATGTCATATTGTTCTAGTCTACGGTAACCTATATGTCATATTGTTCTAGAGTCTACAGTAACCTATATGTCATATTGTTCTAGTCTACAGTAACCCATATGTCATATTGTTCTAGAGTCTACAGTAACCTACATGTCATATTGTTCTAGAGTCTACAGTAGCCTATATGTCATATTGTTCTAGTCTACAGTAACCTACATGTCATATTGTTCTAGAGTCTACAGTAACCTAAATGTCATATTGTTCTAGTCTACAGTAACCCATATGTCATATTGTTCTAGTCTACAGTAACCTATATGTCACATTGTTCTAGTCTACAGTAATCTATATGTCATATTGTTCTAGAGTCTACAGTAACCCATATGTCATATTGTTCTAGAGTCTACAGTAACCTATATGTCACATTGTTCTAGTCTACAGTAACCTAAATGTCACATTGTTCTAGTCTACAGTAACCTATATGTCATATTGTTCTAGTCTACAGTGACCTAAATGTCATATTGTTCTAGAGTCTACAGTAACCTATATGTCATATTGTTCTAGAGTCTACAGTAACCTAAATGTAATATTGTTCTAGAGTATACAGTAACCTATATGTCACATTGTTCTAGTCTACAGTAACCTATATGTCACATTGTTCTAGTCTACAGTAACCTATATGTCATATTGTTCTAGTCTACAGTAACCTAAATGTCATATTGTTCTAGTCTACAGTAACCTAAATGACATATTGTTCTAGAGTCTACAGTAACCTATATGTCATATTGTTCTAGTCTACAGTAACCTATATGTCATATTGTTCTAGAGTCTACAGTAACCTATATGTCACATTGTTCTAGTCTACAGTAACCTATATGTCATATTGTTCTAGTCTACAGTAACCTATATGCCATATTGTTCTAGTCTACAGTAACCTATATGTCATATTGTTCTAGAGTCTACAGTAACCTATATGTCACATTGTTCTAGTCTACAGTAACCTATATGTCATATTGTTCTAGTCTACAGTAACCTATATGTCATATTGTTCTAGTCTACAGTAACCTATATGTCACATTGTTCTAGTCTACAGTAACCAATATGTCATATTGTTCTAGTCTACAGTAACCTAAATGTCATATTGTTCTAGTCTACAGTAACCTAAATGTCATATTGTTCTAGTCTACAGTAACCTATATGTCATATTGTTCTAGTCTACAGTAACCTATATGTCACATTGTTCTAGAGTCTACAGTAACCTATATGTCATATTGTTCTAGTCTACAGTAACCTATATGTCATATTGTTCTAGTCTACAGTAACCTATATGTCATATTGTTCTAGAGTCTACAGTAACCTATATGTCATATTGTTCTAGAGTCTACAGTAACCTATATGTCACATTGTTCGAGTCTACAGTAACCTATATGTCACATTGTTCTAGTCTACAGTAACCTATATGTCACATTGTTCTAGTCTACAGTAACCTATATGTCATATTGTTCTAGAGTCTACAGTAACCTATATGTCATATTGTTCTAGAGTCTACAGTAACCTATATGTCACATTGTTCGAGTCTACAGTAACCTATATGTCACATTGTTCTAGTCTACAGTAACCTATATGTCACATTGTTCTAGTCTACAGTAACCTATATGTCATATTGTTCTAGTGTCTACAGTAACCTATATGTCATATTGTTCTAGTCTACGGTAACCTATATGTCATATTGTTCTAGAGTCTACAGTAACCTATATGTCATATTGTTCTAGTCTACAGTAACCTATATGTCACATTGTTCTAGTCTACAGTAACCTATATGTCATATTGTTCTAGTCTACACTAACCTATATGTCACATTGTTCTAGTCTACAGTAACCTATATGTCATATTGTTCTAGTCTACAGTAACCTAAATGTCATATTGTTCTAGTCTACAGTAACCTATATGTCACATTGTTCTAGTCTACAGTAACCTATATGTCACATTGTTCTAGAGTCTACAGTATCCTATATGTCATATTGTTCTAGAGTCTACAGTAACCTATATGTCACATTGTTCTAGTCTACAGTAACCTATATGTCATATTGTTCTAGTCTACAGTAACCTATATGTCATATTGTTCTAGTCTACAGTAACCTATATGTCATATTGTTCTAGAGTCTACAGTAACCTATATGTCACATTGTTCTAGTCTACAGTAACCTATATGTCATATTGTTCTAGTCTACAGTAACCTATATGTCATATTGTTCTAGTCTACAGTAACCTATATGTCATATTGTTCTAGTCTACAGTAACCTATATGTCATATTGTTCTAGAGTCTACAGTAACCTATATGCCATATTGTTCTAGTCTACAGTAACCAATATGTCACATTGTTCTAGAGTCTACAGTAACCTATATGTCATATTGTTCTAGTCTACAGTAACCTATATGTCATATTGTTCTAGTCTACAGTAACCTATATGTCATATTGTTCTAGAGTCTACAGTAACCTATATGTCATATTGTTCTAGAGTCTACAGTAACCTATATGTCACATTGTTCGAGTCTACAGTAACCTATATGTCACATTGTTCTAGTCTACAGTAACCTATATGTCACATTGTTCTAGTCTACAGTAACCTATATGTCATATTGTTCTAGAGTCTACAGTAACCTATATGTCATATTGTTCTAGAGTCTACAGTAACCTATATGTCACATTGTTCGAGTCTACAGTAACCTATATGTCACATTGTTCTAGTCTACAGTAACCTATATGTCACATTGTTCTAGTCTACAGTAACCTATATGTCATATTGTTCTAGTGTCTACAGTAACCTATATGTCATATTGTTCTAGTCTACGGTAACCTATATGTCATATTGTTCTAGAGTCTACAGTAACCTATATGTCATATTGTTCTAGTCTACAGTAACCTATATGTCACATTGTTCTAGTCTACAGTAACCTATATGTCATATTGTTCTAGTCTACACTAACCTATATGTCACATTGTTCTAGTCTACAGTAACCTATATGTCATATTGTTCTAGTCTACAGTAACCTAAATGTCATATTGTTCTAGTCTACAGTAACCTATATGTCACATTGTTCTAGTCTACAGTAACCTATATGTCACATTGTTCTAGAGTCTACAGTATCCTATATGTCATATTGTTCTAGAGTCTACAGTAACCTATATGTCACATTGTTCTAGTCTACAGTAACCTATATGTCATATTGTTCTAGTCTACAGTAACCTATATGTCATATTGTTCTAGTCTACAGTAACCTATATGTCATATTGTTCTAGAGTCTACAGTAACCTATATGTCACATTGTTCTAGTCTACAGTAACCTATATGTCATATTGTTCTAGTCTACAGTAACCTATATGTCATATTGTTCTAGTCTACAGTAACCTATATGTCATATTGTTCTAGTCTACAGTAACCTATATGTCATATTGTTCTAGAGTCTACAGTAACCTATATGCCATATTGTTCTAGTCTACAGTAACCTATATGTCACATTGTTCTAGAGTCTACAGTAACCTATATGTCATATTGTTCTAGTCTACAGTAACCTATATGTCATATTGTTCTAGTCTACAGTATCCTATATGTCATATTGTTCTAGTCTACAGTAACCTATATGTCATATTGTTCTAGAGTCTACAGTAACCTATATGTCACATTGTTCGATTCTACAGTAACCTATATGTCACATTGTTCTAGTCTACAGTAACCTATATGTCACATTGTTCTAGTCTACAGTAACCTATATGTCATATTGTTCTAGAGTCTACAGTAACCTATATGTCATATTGTTCTAGTCTATGGTAACCTATATGTCACATTGTTCTCGTCTACAGTAACCTATATGTCACATTGTTCTAGTCTACAGTAACCTATATGTCATATTGTTCTAGTCTACACTAACCTATATGTCACATTGTTCTAGTCTACACTAACCTATATGTCACATTGTTCTAGTCTACAGTAACCTATATGTCATATTGTTCTAGTCTACAGTAACCTATATGTCATATTGTTCTAGAGTCTACAGTAGCCTATATATCATATTGTTCTAAAGTCTACAGTCGCCTATATGTCATATTGTTCTAGAGTCTACAGTATCCTATATGTCATATTGTTCTAGAGTCTACAGTAGCCTATATGTCACATTGTTCTAGAGTCTACAGTAACCTATATGTCATATTGTTCTAGAGTCTACAGTAGCCTATATGTCATATTGTTCTAGTCTACAGTAACCTATATGTCACATTGTTCTAGAGTCTACAGTAACCTATATGTCATATATTTCTAGAGTCTACAGTAGCCTATATGTCATATTGTTCTAGAGTCTACAGTATCCTATATGTCATATTGTTCTAGAGTCTACAGTAGCCTATATGTCACATTGTTCTAGAGTCTACAGTAACCTATATGTCATATTGTTCTAGAGTCTACAGTAGCCTATATGTCACATTGTTCTAGTCTACAGTAACCTATATGTCATATTGTTCTAGTCTACAGTAACCTATATGTCATATTGTTCTAGTCTACAGTAACCTATATGTCATATTGTTCTAGAGTCTACAGTAACCTATATGTCACATTGTTCTAGTCTACAGTAACCTATATGTCATATTGTTCTAGTCTACAGTAACCTATATGTCATATTGTTCTAGTCTACAGTAACCTATATGTCATATTGTTCTAGTCTACAGTAACCTATATGTCATATTGTTCTAGAGTCTACAGTAACCTATATGCCATATTGTTCTAGTCTACAGTAACCTATATGTCACATTGTTCTAGAGTCTACAGTAACCTATATGTCATATTGTTCTAGTCTACAGTAACCTATATGTCATATTGTTCTAGTCTACAGTATCCTATATGTCATATTGTTCTAGTCTACAGTAACCTATATGTCATATTGTTCTAGAGTCTACAGTAACCTATATGTCACATTGTTCGATTCTACAGTAACCTATATGTCACATTGTTCTAGTCTACAGTAACCTATATGTCACATTGTTCTAGTCTACAGTAACCTATATGTCATATTGTTCTAGAGTCTACAGTAACCTATATGTCATATTGTTCTAGTCTATGGTAACCTATATGTCACATTGTTCTCGTCTACAGTAACCTATATGTCACATTGTTCTAGTCTACAGTAACCTATATGTCATATTGTTCTAGTCTACACTAACCTATATGTCACATTGTTCTAGTCTACACTAACCTATATGTCACATTGTTCTAGTCTACAGTAACCTATATGTCATATTGTTCTAGTCTACAGTAACCTATATGTCACATTGTTCTAGTCTACAGTAACCTCTATGTCACATTGTTCTAGAGTCTACAGTAACCTATATGTCATATTGTTCTAGAGTCTACAGTAACCTATATGTCATATTGTTCCAGAGTCTACAGTAACCTATATGTCATATTGTTCTAGTCTACAGTAACCTATATGTCACATTGTTCTAGTCTACAGTAACCTATATGTCATATTGTTCTAGTCTACAGTAACCTATATATCATATTGTTCTAGAGTCTACAGTAACCTATATGTCATATTGTTCTAGTCTACAGTAACCTATATGTCATATTGTTCTAGAGTCTACAGTAGCCTATATATCATATTGTTCTAAAGTCTACAGTCGCCTATATGTCATATTGTTCTAGAGTCTACAGTATCCTATATGTCATATTGTTCTAGAGTCTACAGTAGCCTATATGTCACATTGTTCTAGAGTCTACAGTAACCTATATGTCATATTGTTCTAGAGTCTACAGTAGCCTATATGTCATATTGTTCTAGTCTACAGTAACCTATATGTCACATTGTTCTAGAGTCTACAGTAACCTATATGTCATATATTTCTAGAGTCTACAGTAGCCTATATGTCATATTGTTCTAGAGTCTACAGTAGCCTATATGTCACATTGTTCTAGAGTCTACAGTAACCTATATGTCATATTGTTCTAGAGTCTACAGTAGCCTATATGTCATATTGTTCTAGTCTACAGTAACCTATATGTCATATTGTTCTAGTCTACAGTAACCTATATGTCATATTGTTCTAGTCTACAGTAACCTATATGTCATATTGTTCTAGAGTCTACAGTAGCCTATATGTCACATTGTTCTAGAGTCTACAGTAACCTATATGTCATATTGTTCTAGAATCTACAGTAGCCTATATGTCATATTGTTCTAGTCTACAGTAACCTATATGTCATATTGTTCTAGTCTACAGTAACCTATATGTCATATTGTTCTAGTCTACAGTAACATATATGTCAT